>NC_056729.1:1788788170-1789088170 GCF_019279795.1 Protopterus annectens
TACTGACTGAAATTCTCACTGATTTACCAGGCAAGAAAAAAAATCATGAGGGACACTAGAAATAGGAGGCAAAATTGAGGAGAGTTGAGAAATGATGGCCAGCTTTTGCAGGATAAGAACATATAAATATATCTATTTTTCTTTATATAGCTACACACACACACACACACACACACACATATATATATATATATATATATATATATATAGCTATACACAAAATGGCTACAATTGCTGAGACAGTCTGTGAAGGAAAATGACTAGCTGCTATTGCTTGGTCATTTCTTCTGGCTTTGTGGTTTGTGTAAAGCAATCTGGAATATTTCAATGTGTTGCAAATGCCTGTGTGGAGCACAGGTGAAATACATTAATCACATAGGTAGGTACTAGGCTATCTGCCCGAGGCCATTTATAAGCCTAGCCAGAGTGTTTCGGCTTTCACCGCCCCATTGATTAATTAACTGATCCTCTGTCAAGCACAGCCAATGAAGTGATCCCAGGGGTGTATTTTCTGTTACCCATCCACTTGTCAAGGTTTCTCTTGAAGAGTGTTAGTGAGGGGCTCTGCCTGATGTAGTTTGGAATTTTGTTACAAAGCATGGGGAGTCTCTGTGACAGGAATCTATCCTTCCAGCATGTTCTATTTATTGTTATGGTGTGAGTTAGCTCACTAGAGCGCGTGACTTGTAGTGACTTGGATTTCTTTAGGTGGAGCATGTCCATCAATTCTGAGTTGGACATGGCTTTGTAAGTCAGGCAGAGATCACCTCTGAGTAAGCGATATGCCACTGAGTACAGCCGGAGTTTTTTCAGTCGGGCTGCATAGGACATATGTTTGAGGCCAGTAATCCTCTTGGTGAGGTACTTTTGTGGTCTTTCCAGCTGTTGGAAGTGTCTTGTGAGGTACATCCCAAATGGGGCATTGTATTCTATGATGGGTCTAATGAGTGACAAAAAGAGGGACACTATAACCTCTTTATTTCTAGATGTGAACCCCTTCAGTAATTAGATGGGCCACATAGAAGGATTTCCTAACTACTTTGGCAATATGATTGTCAAAAGAGAGATTACTATCTTCCTGGGTCCCCGGATCTCTTATTACCTTTTCTGTATTAAGGGGGCTGCCACCTATGTGATAATTCGTGGGTGTTTTGTTTTTCCCAAATGGGATAACTATGCATTTGTTGGCATTTAGCTTGTGGCCATGACTTAGGTTCATAGGTAGGTACTAGGCTATCGGCCCAAGGGCCTATGCAAGCCTAGCCAACAAAGTTCCCTGGCTTACGCCACCCAAGAAAGTTATTTTCCTGTGCCACTGACGAGCAGAGACACAGAAGTGATCCCCGGGGTGTATTTCCTATTTCCCATCCACTCATCAAGATTTTCTTGGAAGAGTGCTAATGAAGAACTTTGCTTGACATAGATGGGTAGCCTGTTCCAGAGTATGGGAAGTCTCTGGGATAGGAATCTATCCCTTCAGCACATCCTGTTTATAGCGGTGCCAAGGTTTAGGTCCCTAGAGCATGTAGCTCGGAGGGATTGGGATTTCTTTAGGTGTAGCATGTCCAACAGCTCTGGGTTTGACATAGCTTTATATGTTAGGCAGAGATCACCTCCGAGTAGGCGATATGCTATGGAGTAAAGCTGGAGTTTTTTGAGGCAGTCAGTGTAGGGCATTTGTTTGAGTCCAGTAATCCTCTTTGTGAGGTACTTCTGTGGCCTTTCCAGCTGCTGCAGATATCTTGTGAGGTACATTCCAAAAGGGGCATTGTACTCTATAATGGGTCTAATGAGTGATGAGTAGAGGGTAACGATGACCTCTTTTTTCCTGGACGAGAACCCTTTTATGATGAGGTGTGCCACGTAGGACTTCCTGACTACTGTGGCGATGTGACTATCAAAGGAGAGACTACAGTCCACCTGGGTCCCAAGGTCTTTTATCACGCATTCGGTGTTAAGTAGATTGCTGCCTATGTGGTAGTTCATGGGTACAGAGTTTTTACCAAAGGGGATGACACTGCACTTTTTGGCACTGAGCTTGAGGCCATGGCTCTGACACCAGGCCTCTGTCTCAAGAGAGGCCCTTCTGTAGGATGTTCACATCATTTGGGGACTTGACTATGGCTCCTAGTTTGCAGTCATCTGCGAACTTCGTAAGCCTGTACTTCAGAGAAGTAGATACCAAACATGAGCGGTCCCAGGACGGAACCCTGTGGTACTCCACTTGTCACTGGTTTGAGGTCAGATTTGCAGTCTGCAACTTTTACAGTGTGGGTTCTGTCAGTGAGCCAGTTGGCAACCCATCTTGTGACGTAGGGATTTATGTTTAGTTTATTGAGTTTAGCTACAATTCCAGAATAAGGGATGGTGTCGAAAGCCTTGCCGAGGTCAAGATAGGCTGTGTGAACCACTTTACCCTCATCTACGGCTTTGGTGACTGCCTCAAAGAAGTCGATCAGGTTCAGGAGGCATGATCTGCCTTTCACAAACCCAAACTGGGTGGGATCCAGAGTTTGGACGTTACCAATGTCTTTGTTTATGAGTTCCATGATGATACGTTCCATGGCTTTGCAGACCAGGCTCGTCAGGCTTATAGGTCTATAGTTCCCGGGATCAGTGGTGGCTCCCCCTTTGTGGAGTGGGATAACTGTTGCTGTGCGCCAGTCAGTGGGCACAAAGCCTGATACGAGGCTATTATTGAACATGGTGCTTAAGTGGGGAGCCAGTTCATTCTGAAGTTCGTGTAAAACGCAGCCTGGGATGTTGTCCGGTCCCATGGATGCTGTGTTTTTGGCTTTAGAGAGTGCATCTTTCACCTGTGTAGTTGTGATTACAGGGACTCTGCATTCTTCCTGTATAGATATGGGCCCTTTAGGGGGTGGGGGTGGGGGGTTAAAGTTAGCACTGAACCTATCTGCCAGGATGTTGGCAATATCAGTTGGTTCTGTAATTTACATGCCTTTGTGCTGTAACTCAGAGCAGATCTGGGTGTTGCCATTGAGATTCTTGACATAGCTATAGAATGCTTTGTGGTTGTCCTTGGAATTAGTGGCAATTTTATTTTCGTAGCTAGCTTTGGAGGATCTTATAAGGGATCTCAGCTTCTTACTGAGGCTGTCCAGGGAGCTCCTGGGATTTTACTCTCTTTTGCAACAGTTTCTTCCTTCTGTTGTACAGTTTGTTTATGGCAGGGGGCCACCAGATTGGCTTCCTTTTTTTGGAGGATAGCGTCATGGTTCTGTTTGGGATAGCACGATCCATGCACTCATGTAGATGCTTATAGAGCGCATTTGTGTAGGATTCAGCAGTTGTAACTGTATTGTCCATCTGCATGGGTGTCATGAAGTTCACTACTTCTGTCTTAAGAAGCATGAAATTGACTTTGACACCAGGTGTCAGGCTCAGTAAGGCCCTTTTGGAGGATGTCCGTTTCAGCCGGAGAGTCAATTATGGCTCCCAGTTTGCAGTCATCGGCAAACTTGGTTAGCCATAGTCCTCCTGTGTTTGCCTGTATTTCTGAGAAGTATATGCCAAACAGTAGGGGTCCCAGGAATGAGCCTTGCGGGACACAACTTGTGACTGGTTTAGAGTTGGACCTGGAGCCCGCTATTCTTACCGTGCGAGTTCTGTCTGTAAGCCAGTTGGCAACCCATCTCGTGACGTAGGGGTTTATGTTCAGGCTGATGAGTTTTTCTGTAAGTGGGGAATGGTGTCAAAAGCCTTGGCGAGGTCAAGGTAGGCTGTGTGAACTACCTTTCCCTCGTCTATGGCCTTGGTGACTGTCTCGAAGAAGTCAACCAGGTTTAGTAGGCATGATCTGCCCTTAACAAAGCTGAACTGGGTCGAGTCAAGTGTTTGGAGGTTCCCAATGTCTTTGTTAATGAGATCCATGATGATGCGCTCCACAGCCTCGCAGACCAGGCAAGTCAGGCTTATGGGGTGATAGTTACCAGGGTCAATTGTGGCCCCTCCTTTGTGGAGAGGAATAACCGTTGCTGTGCACCATTCTATGGGCATGTAGCCTGTGGAGAGGCTGAGGTTGAACAGTGTGTTTAGGTAGGGGGTTAGTTCGTTCTGTAGTTCGTGCAAGACGCAGCCTGGGGCACCATCTGGTCCCATTGACGCTGTGTTTTTGGCTTTTGAAAGGGCTGTTTTCACCTGTGCATCTATGATTTTTGGGACACTACACTTTTCCGGTATTGTTGTGGGCCCTTTTGGAGGTGAGAGGGGGGGGGTGAAGTTTGCACTGAATCTATCTGCCAGGATGTTGGCAATTTCAGTGTACTCTACCAGTAACCCATACTAACACAATCTACCACAATTATCCTTTTTCCTCATCTTCTGACACTAATGGAGTCACACTCTAAGTCAGTGCTATTACATCTCTTTTCCATTGTCCCTGATATTCTGCTGTCTATCTGCCCTGAAATCTTTTCTTTTTCAAATTCATGTGTTTACACTTCTTCATATAACTTAATACATTTTTATTTTTGTGTATATCTGCAAGGCCATTTACATTCCATTTTAATGTTGACAAAAAGCTATTAATCCTGCACTTCATACAAGACAGAGCATAAACTAAAATAAATTTGGTATGGAAAATGTGAATTTAGTAGCAGGAACTCAGACAGAATTTACATAACATTCCCTGTGATACAATTGCTGGACTAGACTATTAAGAAATTGTATTTCACAGGAATGTGCATTATTTGAGAACTTCCATCCCCATCTGCTTCCCTCTGGATCATCAATGTTCTATTAATGTTGTCAAATGTTTGCCTCTCCTCATTGGACCAAGTCCTTTTATACTTTCCAAAATTAAAAGCACTTAGCACATAGGTCTTGACATATTACTTTTGAACTATAAATAATTATATACATGACTTCACATCACTGGACATGACTTTGTAAAGGACAGATCATGTTTACTCATCTGGGTTACTGGGGCCATACTTGGATGAGGGGCATATAGTCCACACTGCTTATCTGGACATTGCCAAGGCCCTCGGCACTATCTTCGTGCTGGGAATACTGACAAATTCTCATATAGAATTTGTTGCACTGGTAACTAGCTATCTCTTTGAAAGAACCCATGCAGTTGTGATTGGGATTATTTGCTCTAGGCAGATAAATGTCAGCACTGGTGTCCCACAGGGCTTTGTCCTGGGTTCCCTCCTCTTTGGTATATATATTGCTGCAACATAAAAGCCATTATCAAAGGACTATGGCTAACCAAGTTTGCTGATGGCTACAAACCGGGGGGTGGTGGTTATCAAATCCCATTCTGATACTCAAATTACCAAACAAGGGCTAGAGCAAATGAATGATGCATTAATCAAGGGTTTACCCTCAACACCAAGAAATGCAGTGTAATTTCCTTTGTAAATCTAGCATCACTACTCTTTACCATATAAGTAACAATCCACTTAAATTTGACACAGTCATTCAGGATCTGGGTATACTACTATGACCACTATCTCAATGTGGTGGTTAAAAAATCCTTCTACCTTATACAGCTTATCCTTTGGGGTGCCTCAACACAGTCCAGAGAAGTTACAGTCTGACTTTATTCATCCCTTATTAGGCCTACCATTTAATATAATGCAACCTTTGGCATGTACCTCGCTAAGCATCTAAACCAGCTTGAAACACCTTCATGTTTCTAATAAAAAGCTGATCTGGTGGCATACAGGGACAAAGTCCTGACTATGGCCCAACTGAACTGGGTTCAATTAGAAGCTTAGGTGACTGATGGGAGTGGAGTGGAGGGAAGGTGGGGTTCATCAATGACTCACTCTAAGGAGAGGTGTGGTCAAAAGAGAGGAGTTGCCCTCTGACGTGCATCAATGAGTGCAGACGGGGTTGTAGGAGAGAAAGATTACATTAAAAGGGAATGACCAGATTATTTTCATAACGGTGGCTACTTATCAGTTTAAAGCAAGTCTTGAGACCCCTCGAGGTACTATTGCAAGCAATGGAGAAAGATGGAAACAACTGAGAAGGTTTTCTGTTATGACACCGAGAAACTTTGGAATGGGCAAGAAAAGCATTGAAAGTCGTATTCTGGAAGAAGCCCATTTTCTTTTAGAAGAATTCAGGAATATTTCTTTTAGAAGAATTCAGGAATACAGGAGGGACACCCTTTAATCCAACTATCTTTCTAATGCAGGCTGTATCCAATATTATTTGCTCAATTGTGTTTGGGAATCGATTTGCTTACACAGATGAAAGGTTTCAAACCTTGCTCAGTTTAATAAATGATGACTTTAAAATTGTAAGCTCTGTTTGGGGAGACTTTTATAATCTCTTTCCAACTTTTGCGGAAACTTTACCTGGACCACACAAAAGATTCCATAAAAATACTCATCACCTAACATCCGTTGTTACAGCAGCCATTAAAGAACACGAGGAAAAACTAGATACTGCATCACCTTGTGATTATATTGATTGTTTTCTCATCAAGCAAAAGCAGTTCCCAGCTCTGCATCCTGCCTATTTCAAATCCAAAACCTAGAGTCTACCTGCCTGCCAGCTACAGACCCCTTTCAAAATAACCTGGACTCCCACTGGACTGCTATCCTAGCACCCTTCCAGTAAAGAAGTAAACATGTATGTGTACTCCCTAAACCGGCAGTGAAGCATATGCTTGACATTTTTTACTTTTGGTGATTAAAAGCTCGCCAGGACAGCCAGCAGCCATAGCCCATCTCTACACTGTAGCTAGCATACTTTCTCTTCTCACTAGCACAAGCCCCTTCTCCTGAGTATTTTCTCCCTTCCCAATTCCTTGATCAGCCTTTCTCCCTGATAGAACTTCCATTGTAATACATAACCTGTTCACTAGGTGGCACCCTTATTTCAGTCAGCCCCACACCTTATTTATTTAGCCCTCTAGCTTATAACAGTAATACATCTCAACTCAGTTATTCTAAGCCCTGCTCTTAACATGCTCTCAGCTTTAAATCCTACTTTTACAATTAACATCCAGCTATTCTCTAACCTGCCCTACTACTGTATTCCCACTTATCTATACATAACTAAACTTACCTTAATAAACCTCTTCCAATGATTGTTCCTCTCAAGCTCCTTCCTTCTTTTGTGTCTCCCCCCTCCGTTCGCCCTGCGGGCTCACTCCTCTCCCCTACACTACCCCCATATCCCATCCACCCCCAGGGGTCCTACCTTTATTCATCACATACACCTCCCTCCTAACTAATTACTCAATAGCAGCTCCTTCCTCTTCCTCCGTCCTCTCCACCAAACATAGGAATGTTCCCTGCCCTTTCCTCCCAATCACTACCTTCTCACTTAAACTCTCTTCACTTCTTCCTCCCTCCATAAACAATTAAAGCCCTCTTCTCTCTCCTCCTATACCTTCACTGCTTCACAGACATCCTCCTTTCTCCTTATCCTCTTATACCATTCTCCTTTTTTTCAATATGCATTTCTTAAGTCACCACTCTCTCTACACCCCTTGCTTTCTCCTTGTCTTCCTAATTCCTCTCTACTACACCAGCTCATTATCCTTCACTGCTTATGTAATATTATCTACAAAAATAACCTCCTCACAACCCAACCTACAATCCTTCTCACATTTCTACTCAATCTCTTCCTCAAATATACAGCCCAACCCACTTCACCTATTCCACCTTAAAATCTTTTCCTCTACAATTAAGATACTATCTCCTAAACTACTCCTGGATTTTCCAAAACTCACATTATTTAAACTCAAATGGCTAAAGGATTCCTCCTTCAACAATCTAGCCCTTGCTGGAGATATCCACCCCAACCCTGGTCCTAGTCCCCCTACTTGCAACACCTACCCCATACCTCCTTCCTCCTCCCACAACACACTAAAAATCTTTACCATGAACGCCCAGAGTCTTAACAACAAAGCTCATCACTTTCAAGCTTGGCTATGCCACAACCAAACAGACATCTTAGCAATCTCTGAAACTTGGCTCAAACCCCATATCTCAGATGCTGAGATCCTACCCCCAGGATTCAATATTCTCAGAAATGACCGACCAAATAAAAAGGGGGTGGCTCTGCCTTAGTATACTCCAACCTCCTGACCTTAATACCCCTCCAAACTCCAATTCCACATTTCCAGAACACAGAATTGACTGTTGGACTACTAAAAATGAATAAACACAAGAATATCTGCATAACAGCCCTTTATATCTCTCCTGGTAACAATATCTCTACCCTTGAGGATATTCTCCTGTGGGCCTCTACTGAAATTAAGTATGAAACGTATATCTTAGGAGATGTAAATATTGACTGGAACAAAATTAATAGCACCTCTCCCTCCCTATCCATCAACCTCCATAACTTCTCTCAGATAATTCACTTAGTCACCCGACCTAACAAAGTAAACCCCCCTAGTTTCACTTTAGACTGGATCTTAGTCTCTGATCCTAATAAAATAACCAACTCTGGCACAACTCCTGATTCCATCAGCGACCATTTCCCAGCTTACATTCATCGCTCAACAACCTCTTCCCCTCACCAGCACCAATATATTTATACCCGTAACCTCAGTAATTTCAACCCCACATCCTTCTCAAACATTCTCAAACAAATGAACTGGCAAATACTAAACTCCCTTCCTCTTGACAATGCTATAGAACACTTCAACTTTGTCTTCCTAGACACTCTAAACTCCCTTGGCCCTCTTAGACACAAGAGGGTAAAAACTAATACAGCTCCTTGGCTATCTAAAGATACTAAGAAAACTATGCACCAAAGGGACAAACTTTGGAAGCTCTACCAAAAAGATAAACTTCCCAATACCCTGCTCCAATACAAACAGCAACGTAACCTAGCAAAACAGCTAATAACCAAGGACAAAAAGTCCTACTACATCAAACTCCAGTCCAACAACAACAAAAACCCCAAGCAATTCTGGAAATCAATAAACTCACTGCTTAATCCAGGATCCAGAAATAATCCTTGTCCTGACCCAAGCAAATCAGATCTTGATTTAGCCTCTGATTTTAACTCATTCTTCTTAGAAACTATTTCTGACCTGACCAGGACCTTCCCCAACATTAACCCTCCAGCCCCTCTCTCTTCCTCATCCAACCCCACTAATAACTCTTCCCCTTGTTCAACTTCAGACCTGCCTCTACTAACTCCATAAAAAGACTTCTATCCAAACTTAAACTATGCTCTAATGCTCCTGACAATATTCCCTCTGCCTTCCTAAAATGTGCTGCTGATGCCTTAGCTCTCCCAATCAGTATTATAATCAACAGATCTATTAAGGAATCTTACGTCCCCAAACTCTGGAGCTCAGCCTATATTCTTCCCCTTCATAAATGAAGCAAAAACACCAGCATCTCTAACTTCCGCCCTATCGCTCTGCTCTCTCCAATCTCTAAAATCCTTGAAAAGTGCATTCACCTTCAACTTATGCCTTACCTGGCCCAAAACAATCTTCTTACACCTACACAACATGGTTTCCGCCCAGGTCATAGTACTATAACTGCTCTACTCTCCTTCTTAGAAACAGTCAATCTAGCCCGAGACTCTGGACATCTAGTCTCTACTGTTCTGCTAGATCTGTCCAAAGCATTCAACACTGTTTCATGCAAGCACCTTCTTTATCACCTCTCAAAGCTCCATCTCTCCCCAAACACTATATCCTGGTTCTCTATTTAACTATCAGATAGAACTCAGGCAGTCAAATGGAAGTACTCTACCTCTTCCTTCTTACCTACCCCAACTGGCGCACCACAAGGATCTATCCTAGGGCCCATGCTTTTCAATATCTTCATAAGCAACTTTCATGCTGCCATTCCTGATTCCAAAATTATTCAATATGCAGATGATTCTACCTTAGTCTGCTCTGCCTCTAACCTCTCAGAATTGCTGTCTAAAACACAAACTGCCTTCTGAACCACCGAAAATTGGATGCGCCAAAACCACCTCTCTCTCAATGCAAACAAATCAAAAATTTCTACTTTTCCCTCCCACAAAGTCATTCTCCTACAACAAAAATGCCTTCAAAGTGCTAAGTCAAACTATTTCAGCTATAGAAGTGGTTCCTTCCGCTAAACTACTTGGTATTACTATTGACAAACATCTCAAGTTCGATATCCATATTCAACAAAATATTAAGAAAACCCACCAAAAGCTAGGTATGCTGTATAGGAACAATCACTTCTCTCTTATACTACTAGGAATACTCTAGCCACCACTTATCTACTGCCTTCATTATTATATGGAGCCCCCCTGCTAACTAACCTATCCTCCTCTATTTCCTCCAAACTAGAAAACTACTATAACAAAATCTCAAAATTTGCTACCAAATCTAAACCTTCTACCCATCACTGGCTTACCCTAAGATCCCTAAAGCGGCTTGAACTGCCAAACTACTTAGACTTCCTCCAACTCACCACTGCACACAGACTTGTATATCACCCAATTAAGTGTCCAGCGCTAATATCCTCCCCCATTACACCCACCCAATTAAACTCTCAGATCCGAGCATCAAAACTTAATTGCCATCCCCAAACCCAAAAGTACAGCAGACCAACTTCTCCTCTCTGTCTCTCTAGGCAAAAAATGGAATTCCATTCCTCCCTCTCTAAGAACCATCCCAGACTTAGAAAACTTCAAAACTCAGCTTACCAAACACTTGGCCACAAAATGGAAATGCAATTGCCACCATCCAACCTAATCTTCCTTAGTCCATTCCCCTGGCGTTTTTTCCCACTCTGGTTCCTAAGCCCTCAATAACTCTCCTTCAGCTATGCTCCTGGGGGTTTTCCCCCTCAGGTTCCTAAGACCTCAATAACTCTCCTTCTGCTATGCTCCCATGAGCATTTTCTAAGCTCTCCCTTCTCCATTAGCTATCAATAACTATCAATACAATAACAATAGCTATCGATAACCTCAATAACTCTCCTTCAGCTATGTTCCCACGAGTATTTTCTTTGCTCTCCTTTCTCTATTAGCTGCTTATTTCTTATGGTTCAACATTGTAAATATTGTACATAGCTTTCCATTACTAATTTTTTTTTGAAATTGTGCATGTATGGTGTATCCTCATTTTACTTAAAAGTATGTATATAAAACATCTTCTCACCTAATATCTGAGTGTGCACACTAAAGAAAACGTATAAACAAGAAGTCCACACTCAAAGCTTTTCTGCTTATTATGCATATTTTCATGGTACTTACTTCATAGGTAGGTACTAGGCTATCGGCCCAAGGGCCTACGTAAGCCTAGCCAACAAGGTTCCCTGGCTTACGCCACCCAAGAAAGTTATTTTCCTGTGCCACTGTCGAACAGAGGAACAGAAGTGATCCCCGGGGTGTATTTCCTATTTCCCATCCACTCATCAAGATTTTTCTTGAAGAGTGCTAATGAAGAACTTTGCTTGACATAGATGGATAGCCTGTTCCAGAGTATGGGAAGTCTCTGGGACAGGAATCTATCCCTCCAGCATGTCCTATTTATTGTGGTGACAAGGTTTAGGTCCTAGAGCATGTAGCTCGGAGGGATTGGGATTTCTTTAGGTGTAGCATATCCAACAGCTCTGCTTTTGACATAGCTTTATACGTTAGGCAGGGATCACCTCAGAGTAGGCGATATGTTACAGAGTAAAGCTGGAGTTTTTTGAGGCGGTCAGTGTAGGGCATTTGTTTGAGGCCAGTAATCTTCTTTGTGAGGTACTTCTGTGGCCTTTCCAGCTGCTGCAGATGTCTTGTGAGGTACATTCCAAAAGGGGTGTTGTACTCTATAATGGGTCTAATGAGTGTCGAGTAGAGGGGAACAATGACCTCGTTTTTCCTGGATGATGTAACTGTTCCCATATTATGTAAGACTGACATCCGTGTATTTCTGTACCTTATCTGTATTATGTATCTTGGAGATTTTCTCCCCGGGCCTCCACTGAAAACGGGTCACTCTGACCCAGTGGACTTCCCTGGTAATCAAACTGGAAATAAATAAATAAATATAAATAAAGAGGATACTTCATATTTAACCCCCCCACCCCCCACCCCCCCAGCTAGAAGATGAACAACACGGGATCCCCTTAGGTTTCTCACCAGCCTTAGTGCAAATTCATTCAAACATTAGACCTAGGGGTGGGGTGGGGTGGGGGGTGGGAGTGAAGTGCCAGTAGACCCAGCATAGGACATGGGGCATTAGGATGGCTGTCAGAATGTAAGTAAGGAAGGGGGGGCATGATTTCTCACAAAAAAACAAAGATCTCGGGTCTCAGTATCCTTAACTACTGTAATAGATTAAAAGCTCTGTCACTACACTCAGTGTCAGATTTCTATGAATAGCTCTCTGTTTAGCCTTCTATGCTAAAAATTACCCAGCACTCTTTGAACTCCTTCACCAAACAGAACCAGAAGTAAAGCAAACACCTATTCTACAGACCTAAATCTACACTACTACAACAACAACAATAACAAATGGTCTGATTGTTAAATCATTGTATATCCCATTTCTGGAACAGACAGCCCATACCTATTAAGTGTAGTCCTTCCTCAGAAACCTTTAAAACAAGTCAGGATGGCTGGCTAGGTGAACACAAATTTTCACAAGTGATATGTGGACAAAGTCTACATAGTGGGGGGGGGGGGATTATTACTCTTCCACAGCATTGAGTGACGAAGCTGAACTTTCCAACAGTCTCCTTTTGAGGTAAGTTAAGTAAAAAAATTACAAACCTATGAACTTTTTTCATTGATACATTAAAGAAAATTGAAAGAAGACAACCAGGTGTTTTCAGTGATTACTTCTGCTTGGTAGGCATGGCACTAAAAAAAGTAAGGACTAAGTAGAGTAAAAATAAAACTGAACACTTTCACAGTTAGTAGTATTTCTGCACTTATATGGCTTTCAAGCTTGAAAATGTATGGAAAACACTACTATGAAATTAAACAAAATGAAACAGAAAAGTAAAGGCTGGGTGCAAATTCATGCTAAGAAGAGAATAGTTAATGGCAGGGAAAGATGAGGCCTTTCATTTCTAAACAAAAATGGCTGACAGAAGACATCAGAAAATAAAAACTACTGGTCTTAATGCCTAAAAAAGTGCAGTTTCGATGAGGAAACAAATCACAGATAATTCATCACTAACTTGCTTAAATCATAGTACTGAGCAGTACATAAACAGATCAGCTGCTCAAAGAATGAGAAAAGGTTGTTATTGATATGAAAAGTCAATCAAATCATCATAGCGACTGTACAATACTATCATATGGCCATGATACTCTTTTAAACAAACCAAAATTCCAAAAATACTAACTATACAGATATGTGCCACTGCACTAAAACTCAAAAGAGGGGAAGAAAAATCATACATACCTCTGAGCTTGGGCTCTTTAACCAGAGTAATTTAGCCAGATCATCACCAGCAGTATTGTTTACAGCATGCTCAAAAACCTCAACCTTCTGCATAAGAGTCAGGTGATCGTAATCAGGAGCCATCTAGTTAAAAAAGAAAATAATTAGTAGATTTTTCTTGACAGGAGGACAAAATTCCTGAGAATGATATTTACTAGTAGTTTGGTAGTTTAGAGCATACAATTAAGGCTATGAGCTGATAATCAGTTTTATGTTGTAGTCTTCAGCTTGATTCCCACTTGAACAAGTCAGCTAATCAAAGAGTACGCTCGGGTCATCCCTC
Source organism: Protopterus annectens (assembly GCF_019279795.1). NCBI lineage: Eukaryota > Metazoa > Chordata > Ceratodontiformes > Protopteridae > Protopterus > Protopterus annectens. The sequence goes on from NC_056729.1 coordinate 1,788,801,829, forward strand.
AAAAGAGGTACTTGTGCTGGATGGGATTTAGCTGGGTAACAAATAAAATGGATGGCTGATTTCTAATACAGAAGCATTTTTTTATTAAAAGAACAAAAATCTGGCAGTGTATCCCCACCACACCCCTTGAAACGTTGGAAGCAGGATGACTATTATATACATATCTAAGGCAACTGCGGCAGTAATCAATATGACAAACATCAGTCATTACTAAAATACTTAACTCTAGACTTACATTTCTTCAGCATGCTTTTGCCACTATAGCTCACTAGTCTCTTTAGAAAACATAGACCATTCACTGCAGGTCCTCCTGGTTGTTAAATATTCCCTGGAAGATAAGTAAATCTTTTTTTATATGTCCTGAGCAGCAGTTAGTAGCATTGGCACGTTTTATTAGAAAAAGATTTTATATACACACTAGTAATTAGCTTATTTCTTTCTCTTTTAAGTAACAGATCTAGACAAACACTTCTGTTAATTCCAGTATAAATAAAACTTGATTCAAGTCTATTCTTAGCAAAATCTGACAGAAGTGCATTGATTATACGGACAGCCCCTTTGCACATAAATAAAATATACATGTGTATACAGATTTACTATTGAATTGGCCAAGTGTCTGTGCTCAAATGGCATGTGGTCAAAAGGCACTTTTCCAATGGGCAGAATGCCGAACCAGAAAACATCGACTACACTACAGCGAATGGGTAGTGTAGGTCGACTATCTGAGTTCAGCATTGTGAACGGAGATCACGGTTCAGTGAGGAAAGTACAGTTTTGTACCTACCATAAATGTAGATGTCCGATAGGTATGCATCTGCAGTCCTAACATATGGGTTGTCCTGCCTCAGGCAGCCCTTCGGTCAGGCGGATTCCAAAGTCTGGGTCTGGCCTCGGCTGATGTCGCACTTCACCCGACGTCACAGCTGCTGTTTATTGGGTATAAAGGCATCAGCCGACGCCATTTTCCTCAGTGTTTCTTGCCCCAGATGCCAGGTGCCCTCTAGGAAGGCTAAATTTGGATAAATGCAAATAATTCCAAACAGTAGAGAGCAAACAATATAAAAATATACATACATATATACAAACAAATACACCATAATAGATTCCCCCAGCTAGCTAAAAGAGGGGTAAATACCCTAGGAATACCACAGAGGGGAAGGAGGGTGGGAAATCCTGACTGCAGATGCATACCTATCGGACATCTACATTTATGGTAGGTACAAAACTGTACTATGTCCTTCAAGGATGCATCTGCAGTCCTAACATATGGGTAGAATACCATAGCCAAACTGGGGGAGGAGGCACTAAGATAAGGATGGTGTAGTTAAGATCCCTTGCAAAACAGCAGTTGCAAAACCTGCTCGGGATCTAGAGTATAAGGGAAGATTATAATGCTTGGCAAATGTATGCACGGAGCTCCAAGTAGCAGCTTCTAAAATGTCTTTGGTAGCCACTCCTCGTAAGAAAGCTGTAGTGGTGGCTGTAGCTCTTGTGGAATGAGGTCTGATATTTTCAGGAGTTGTCTTTCCATGAAAAGAGTAACAAAATCGAATACAATTTCCTATCCATTTTGAGATTGTCTGTTTTGAAATTGCTTTTCCTTGCATTCCTGTTGCATATGCTACCAGAAGCTGGTCAGTTTTTCTGCTGGTCTTAGTTCTGTCAAGATAGTAGCGTAATTGTCTGTGCACATCCAAGGTATGTAGCAGTCTTTCCCCCCTGTTCTGTGGGTTGGGGAAGAATGTAGGTAAATGAATCGCTTGGTTCAATGATACTCTGGAGACCACTTTTGGCATAAAGGTAGGGTTAGTTCTCAGAGAGACTCTATCCTGATGGAAAATAAGGAAGGGTTGTACTGCCATTAATGCCTGTAACTCAGATACCCTTCTTGCTGAAGTGATTGCTAGCAGGAAAGCAGTTTTCCAAGACAAGAACTGTAATTCTGCTGTTGCTGCTGGTTCAAAAGGGGAAGTGTTAACTTTTCCAGCACAAAGTTGAGATCCCATGTAGGTAAAGGTGGTTTCCTTGGAGGTTTTACATTTTTAATTCCTCTCAAGAACTGCCTGAGTAGAGGATGAGAGAAGACAGGAGGATCCCTGTTGTATTCTGCTGAAATTGCTGATGCATGAATCTTAATGGAGGAGTAAGACAGGCCATTGTGGAACAGCTCTGCTAAATATTCCAGGATGTGTGCTATGCTTGCCAATGAGACATTTTCTCCCTTTGCTGCACTCCAAATGAGGTATCTTTTCCACTTGGCTGAATAAGTTTTCCTTGTGGAGGGTCTGCGTGCCTCCAGGATAATGTCCTTAATCCTCTGAGATAAACCTGGGTTATTTTGTTTTATGCAATATTCCAAGCAGCTAGCTGCAGTGTTTTCAAGTTTGGATGTAGGATCTTGTAGTTGTTCTGTGTTAGAAGTAAGGGACATAGAGGTAGAGGCCATGCGTGTGTCCGAGTCATGCTTCTCAGTAGCGGGTACCAATGTTGCCTCGGCCAGTCTGGAGCTATCAGGATTACCCTTGGCTGATCCTCTCTGATCTTCAGTAGAACTTTGTACATCAAAGGAAGAGGTGGAAATGCATATGCTGTCAGGTTTTCCAGCTGAAGGAAAGGGAGTCCACCCTCCAAGCAAGTGGGTGGTATGCTCTTGTGCAGAATTTCTTCAGTTGGTGGTTGTGTGGGGAGGCAAACAAGTCTATCTCTGGTAGTCCCCATTTCTTTGTTATGGCTTTGAAGATATCTGGATGCAGCATCCATTCGTGAGCATCCGTGGTAGTTCTGCTTAAGGTGTCTGCTAGAGAATTTTATTTTCCTGGTACAAATCTGGCCTGAAGTTGAATGTTGAGATTCAGGGCCACATTCCACAGGTCCATTGCCATCCGGCATAGAGGATATGAATGTGTACCTCCCTGTTTGTTGATGTACCACATGACTGTGGTATTGTCCGTCCTTATCAGCAGATGACCCTGTTGAAGGAGTGGTCTGAATGCCTGGATCGCATGTTTCACTGCCAGCATCTCCTTTAGATTTATGTGTAGATTCAGCTGGTCTTGGGTCCATAGGCCTTGTATACACTTGTCCACCATGTGTGCCCCCAGCCTAGGTCTGAGGCGTCCGTGGTGATGGTCTGGCTTGGATGAGGTTTGTGGAAAGGCAATCCTCTGTTCAACTGACAGGCCTGAGCCCACCACAGGAATTCTTGCTTCAGGCATGGAATTATTGGAATCTGGGCTTCTAGACTGTGCTTGTGTTGAGACCAGACATTCCTTAGGTACCATTGTAACTTTCTCATATGCAGCCTGGCATGCGGAATCAATATTATGCAGGATGCCATGTAACCCAGGGCTTGCAGGACTTTCCTTGCAGTAAGCTGAGTTTGTGTTGTTAATGTCATGAAGTAGAGTGGTAGTTGCTTTTGTTTTTCTTCTGTGAGAAAAGCCATCTGAGTTGATGTATCCATTTCTGCACCCAAGAATGTTATCCTTTGGGATGGTACTAGTCTGGACTTTTGCATGTTGACTGTGTATCCCAAGGCTTGCAACAGTTGTATGACATTTTCCAAATCTTTTGTTAATTTTGCCTTGTTGTCCGCTTGTATTAGGCAGTCGTCCAGGTATGGGTAGATATGAATTCCCTGAAGCCTGCAATGAGCAATTACTGATGCCAGGCATTTCGTGAATACTCTGGGCGCAGTAGATAAGCCAAAGGGCAATGCTGAGAATTGATAATGCTCTGATCCTGCAAGAAATCTGAGGTGTCTTCTGCAATCTGGTCGTATAGGGACGTGCAGGTATGCCTCCTTGAGATCTAGAGTCACCAGCCAAGACTCCTTGCCCAGCATGGGAAGAAGCTGCTGGAGGGTCAGCATTTTGAATTTTGGAACAATGAGGTATGTGTTCAGTGCGGACAAGTCTAGAATAGGTCTCCATTGATTTTCTTTTCTTGGTACAAGGAAAAGCCTGGAGTAAAATCCTTGGCCTTGTTCCATAGGTGGTACCTATTCTATAGCTCTCATCCTTAATAAGTTGTTGATTTGTCTTAGAGCGTCTGTTTTTTGGCTTGGTGGTAGGTTTGGCATTCCTCTCTTTTTTGGTAGAGTGCGGAAGTGAAACCTGTAGCCCTTGTCTATTGTTTGTAAAGTCCATTTGTCTCCTGTAATGTAATGCCAGTTGTCGGAAAATAAGGCTAGCTTTCCGCCCAAGGGTGCTTCCAGTTGTTCCCTGGTAGGCGGAACCAGAGCCAAGTCATTGTGTCTGCCCTGTGGAAGTGGTTGTAGTTGAATCTGTGGCAGTACTTCTCTGGTTGGTAGGCTGCCACTGACGCCTCTGTAGGCACCCCTAGATTGACCTCTGCCTCTTGGGCGTCTATTTCTGCCTCTCTGCGCTCTGGAGTTGTCTGGAAAGGACCAATTCTTCGAAGGCCAATTTCTGGTAAACCTCGGAGGTTGGACCTGTAAGAAATCCTTGACTGTTTGGACAGATTTTGCTTTTTCTTCCACCTTCTTTAGAACCTCCTGTGCAGGGGAGCCAAACAAACTTTGTTTCTCCATGGGAGCATCTAGGAGTTTTGACTTAACATGATCTGGTAAGGATTGCTCTTTTAACCAGGCATGCCTTCGAATCACTGTTCCAGTCATAGCTGATCTAAAGGAAGCCTCCAGTGCATCATAGCCACATTTTAAGAAATGGTTACTGACCTGCTGAGAGTTATGTACCAAATCCTGAAGGGACATGCGGTCTATAGGTTCAGGAGAAGACAGTTTTTTATTTAGCTGGTCTAACAAAAATTCCTGGTACTGAATCATGTGAAATTGACAGTTCAAGGCCCTGGCCGAAAGAGTAGCAGAAGTATAAACCTTTTTACCCCATCTCTCTAATGCTCTAGATTCCCTTTCAGAGGGAAGAGGGTTTTTGGCAGAGGCAGCTGCTACACCTTTAGGGCCCTGTGAAATGGTTTCAGGGTGTGCAACAGGAGCCTTATACAAATGGTAGTGTGTGTCCGGGACCCTGTAATATCTGTCAGGCTTGGCAGGGGCCGGAGGAAGAGAATCAGGGGCAGTACAGGCATCATTATATGCATCATCAACAACTGTTAGTACTGGAGGAATGGCTAAAGGCCTATGCTGTGGTAAATGTAAAAAAGTCCTTAGCCTTTTCCTTGAATCTGAAAAATCCTGGCCCTGCCATTGGAAGTGTTCCCTCATAGCATGCAAGGTTTCCCCAAAGGAAAATTCTTCAGGAGGAGAAGCAGAAGGAATGGAGTCTTCTGCATCAGAATCCTCATAAGGAGAATATGGGCCTTCCTGAGGGTCTGAAATGTCTGAGTCATCCGAGGAATAGTCTGTAGAGACAGGTTCCGGGGGTTCAGTCCTAGGCCTCTTATCTGGAGGGGGCTGAGAGGCCCTGTCTGGGTGAGGTTGGGATCCCCTGATCAAAGAAATGAGATCCTCAGCCAGGCTGAGAATTTGGGAACTAGAGGTAGGCCTATGTGAGGGAGTTTTAGCAGGTAAGGCCTTAGAAGATTAAGCTGCTTTAGCCCTGGCAAAAGCCTTGATAGACATAGAAGCAGGGGGGCTAGCAGCCCCAAGTGCAGGGGTAGATATGTCTAAAGGAATAGTGTCTGACAAATCCTGGGTGCCTGCTTCTGTAGCAGTAAATTCAGTAGCAGATTCAGCCATGCTCTGTGAGGCCTCGGCTATCGGAGGCATGCTTTCGGCCGAAGGAAGAACCGGGGACTCGGTTTCAGCCGAAACCGAGACACTCGCGGTTGGCCTAACCGTGGTTTCAGCCGAAACCGCGGGCCGCGAATGTCGGTCCTTTTCCTTGCGCTTTTTAGCTAATTGAGTAGTCGGAGTCTCCGACGGCATTTTGTATGCAAAAGTGGGACCAAAAAACTCCTCTGCAAACTCCGACCGACGTCTAAGTGTCCGTCGGTTGAAGGAAGCACAGGCTAGACAAGCTGATACATCGTGGTCTGGGCCTAAGCAAGGAAGGCAATACGAGTGGAAATCCTTATGAGGTATTTGTTTCCCACAAGTTAAACAATTATTTACTTTGTCTGACATCGGCTGAGGCAAGAAAGAGTCCCCAACGGGGTACTTAGCTTTTTAGAAGTCTTCGGTAGTAGAAATCTCTGGATCTGACCGACCGGCACTTGCGAACAGCTTCTGCTTCGGGCACCACGCGGCAAGAAAGACTGGGGAAAATGGCGTCGGCTGATGCCTTTATACCCAATAAACAGCAGCTGTGACGTCGGGTGAAGTGTGACATCAGCCGAGGCCAGACCCAGACTTTGGAATCCGGCCAACCGAAGAGCTGCCTGAGGCAGGACAACCCATATGTTAGGACTGCAGATGCATCCTTGAAGGACATCAGGGAATTAACCCATTTCCTCAATGTAGTGCGATGTCAGAGTTGGTATACATGTGTATATATATATATATATATATATATATATATATATATATATATATATATATATATATATAATTTGCAAGGGGCGTGGGGGGGGTGACTGTGGTATGTCACTGTACGTTAAGCTGCATAGCATGGGTGACTGACATCACCTCCTGTTATGTTGAATACATCGAATTACGGGTGTCTATGTATTCAGTTTCGACTTGGCTGCCTTTTCGATGATACTGATTCAGCATTTTGGACCGACGTGACTGGTTGACTGATGCAGTTTAGTTAATTCAATAGCAAACAGTGTATATATATGTATGTATGTATTAGCGCAAGTGTGTATGGGGGGGAAGACTATAAGCTCTGAACTGTCCCAGATTTTGTTTCATGTCTTGGGCTGTATCTTCAAAAGTTTAGAGTTTTCTGGAAAATCAGTGTGAGACATGCAGTCACTAAATAATGATGGACATTTGATTTTCAAACATAACTCTCAGAAAGTGCATTCTAATGCGAAGCCTGTATATAAGGGCAACAGCTTTCCCTGATTATGGTTCTTTGCCCACCATTTTTTTAACTTTCTTACTGAATCTTGAACTATGAGTTTGACAGGTACAGTGGATATAAAAAGTGTACACACCCGTTAAAATGCCAGATTTTTGTGATATAAATAATGAGACCACGATAAATCATTTCAAAACTTTTCCCACCTTTAATGTGATGTATAACCTGTACAATTCAATTGTAAACCAAACAAATCTGTTAGGGGGAAAAATATAAAAAAAATTAAAAAAATACAATAAGCTGGTTGCATAAGTGTGCACACCCTTAAACTAATACTTTGTTGAAGCACCTTTTTATTTAATTACAGCATTCAGTCTTTTTGGGTAGGAGTCTATCAGCATGGCACATCTTGACTTGGCAATATTTGCCCACTCTTCCTTGCAAAAGTGCTCCAAATCTGTCATACTGTGAGGGCATCTCTTGTGCACAGCCCTCTTTAGGTCACCCCCACAGATTGTCTATTGGATTTAGGTCTGGGCTCAGGCTGGGCCATTCCAAAACTTTAATTTTCTTCTGGTGAAGTCATAATTTTGTTGATTTGGATATATGCTTGGGGTCACTGTTGTGCTGAAAGATGGAATTCCTCTTCTTCTTCAGCTTTCTAGAAGACACATAAAGGTTTTGGGCCAAAAGTGACTGGTATGTGGAACTGTTCATAATTCCCTCCACCTTGAATAAAGCCCCAGTTCCAGCTGAAAAAAAGCAACCCCAAAGCATGATACTGCCACCACCATGCTTTACCATGGGGATGGTGTTCTTTTGGTGATGCAAAATGTTTTTGCGCTAAACTTACCTTTTGGAATTGTGGCCAAAAAGTGCCAAAAAGTTCAACCTTGGTCTCATCAGACCATAACACATTTTCCCACATACTTTTGAGAGACCTGATGTATTGATTTGCAAATTTTAGCCAGGCCTGGATGTTTTTCTGTGTAAGAAAAAGGCTTCCATCTTGCAGTCCTACCCCATAGTCCATACATATGGAGAATATGGGAGATTGCGGTCACATGTAGTACACAACCAGTACTTCCCAGAAATTCCTGCAGCTTCTTCAGTGTTGTAGGTCTCTTGGCAGCCTCCCTGACCAGTTTTCATCTTGTCTTTTCATCAATTTTGGAGGGACATCCAATTCTTTGCAACGTTACTGTTGTCCCATACTTTCTTCACTTTTTGATGACGGTCTTCACTGTGTTCCATGGTACATCCAATGTTGAGGAAATTGTTTTGTACCCTTCTCCTGACTGATACCTTTCAACAATGAGATCCCTCAATGCTTTGTAAGCTCTCTGTGAACCATGGTTTTTGCTGTAGCAGGCAACTGAGTAAATGTCAGGAAAATCCTACTAGGACAGCTGAACTTTACATGGGGTTAATTAGAGTCTCTTTAATTGATGGCAGGTGTACACCCAAGACGACTGAATGTTGTAATTAAATCAAAAGGTGCTTCAACAAAGCATTAGTTTAAGGGTGTGCACACTTATGCAACCAGCTTATGGGTATGCTTTTTATTTTTTTTATATTTTTCCCCTAACAAATTTGTTTGTTTTTCAATTGAATTGTACAGGTTATAGGTTACATTAAAGGTGGGAAAAGTTTTGAAATGATTTATTGTGGTCTCATTTTTTTATATCATAAAAAAGTACAGTTTTGTACCTACCATAAATGTAGATGTCCGATAGGAATGCATCTGCAGTCCTTACAAATGGGTTGTCCTGTCGTCAGACAGCCCTTCGGTCGGCCGGATTCCAAAGTCTGGGTCTGGCTTCGGCTGGTGTCGCACTTCACCCGACGTCATAGCTGCAGTTACTCGGGTATAAAGGCATCAGCCGACGCCATTTTCCTCAGTGTTTCTTGCCCCAGATGCCAGGAGCCCTCTAGGAGGACTAAATTTGGATAAATGCCAATGATTCCAAATATTAGAGAACAAACAAAAGATAAGCATGTATGTACATATATACAAACAAATACACCATAATAGATTCCCCCAGCTAGCTATAAGAGGGGCAAATACCCTAGGAGTACCACAGAGGGGAAGGAGGGTGGGTAATCCTGACTGCAGATGCATTCCTATCGGACATCTACATTTATGGTAGGTACAAAACTGTACTATGTCCTTCAAGGATGCATCTGCAGTCCTTACAAATGGGTAGAATACCATAGCCAAACTGGGGGAGGAGGAAGGTAGAATTATGGTGTAGTTAAGATCCCTTGCAAAACAGCAGTGGCAAACCCTGCTTGGGATCTAGAGTATAAAGGTAAATTATAATGCTTGGCAAATGTATGCACGGAGCTCCAAGTAGCAGCCTCTAAAATGTCTTTGGTAGCCACTCCTCGTAGAAAAGCTGTGGTAGTGGCTGTAGCTCTTGTAGAGTGAGGTCTGATGTTTTCTGGAGTTTTCTTTCCATGGTAGGAGTAACAAAATCTAATGCAATTTCCTATCCACTTAGATATTGTCTGTTTTGAAATTGCTTTCCCTTCTATTCCTGTTGCATATGCTACCAGAAGCTGGTCAGTTTTTCTATTGTCTTGGTCCTGTCCAGGTAGTAGCGTAATTGTCTGTGTACATCCAAGGTGTGCAACAGTCTTTCTCCCCTGTTCTGTGGGTTGGGGAAGAATGTAGGTAGGTGGATAGCCTGATTTAAAGATACTCTGGATACCACCTTAGGCATAAAAGTAGGATTTGTTCTCATGGACACTCTATCTTGATGGAAGATCAGAAAGGGCTGTACTGCCATTGATGCCTGTAGCTCAGAAACCCTTCTTGCTGAAGTGATTGCCAGCAGGAAAGCAGTTTTCCATGATAAGTATTGCAATTCTGCTGTTGCTGCTGGTTCGAAAGGAGGAAGTGTCAATTTTTCTAGCACAAAGTTCAAGTCCCATGTAGGTAATGGTGGCTTCCTAGGAGGCTTTACATTTTTAATTCCTCTCAGAAACTGCCTGAGCAGAGGATGTGAGAAGACTGGAGGATCCAAGTCGTATTCTGCTGAAATAGCTGATGCATGAATCTTAATGGAAGAGTATGACAGGCCTTTGTGGAATAGCTCTGCCAAGTATTCCAGGATGTTGGCTATGTTTACCAGTGACACATCTTCCCCTTTAGCAGTACTCCAAATGAGATATCTTTTCCATTTTGCTGAATAGGTTTTCCTTGTTGAAGGTCTGCGAGCTTCCAAGATAATGTTCCTAACCCTTTGGGATAAATTTGGGTTAATTTGTCTTATGCAATGTACCAGGCAGTCAGCTGCAGAGTTTTCAGGTTTGGATGCAGGGTGTTGTAGTTGTTCTGAGTTAACAGCAAGGGAACTAGGGGTAAGGGCCACATCTGTTCCCGAGACATGCTCCTCAGTAATGGGTACCAATGTTGCCTTGGCCAATCTGCAGCTATCAGAATGATCCTTGGACGGTCCTCTTTGATCTTCAATAGCACCTTGTGCATCAAAGGAAGTGGTGGGAATGCATATGCTGTCAGATCTTTCCAACTGAAGGATAGGGAGTCCACCTTCCATGCCAGTGGATGGTACGTCCTGGTGCAGAATTTCTTCAATTGGTGATTGTGTGGGGATGCAAATAAGTCTATTTCTGGGAGACCCCATTTTCTTGTTATGGTTTTGAAGATGTCCGGATGCAGCATCCATTCGTGGGCATCCGTGGTAGTCCTGCTTAGTATGTCTGCTAGAGTGTTTTCTTTTCCTGGTACAAAAACTGCTTGTAACTGAATGTTGTAACTCAGTGCCACATTCCAGAGGTCCAGGGCCATCCGGCATAGAGGGTACGAATGTGTGCCTCCCTGCTTGTTGATGTACCACATAACTGTGGTGTTGTCTGTCCTTATCATCAACTGGCCTTGCCGAAGAAATGGTTTGAAAGCCTGAATTGCCAGTTTTACTGCCAGCATTTCCTTTAGGTTTATGTGTAGATGCAGTTGCTCTTGAGTCCATAAACCTTGTGTGCCTTTGTCCATCATGTGGGCCCCCCAACCGAGGTCTGAGGCGTCTGTTGTGATGATTTGGCTTGGTTGAGCGCTGTGGAAGGGCAGTCCTTTGTTTGTTTGACAGGCCTGAGCCCACCAGTGGAATTCTTGCTTCAGGCATGGAATTATTGGGATGTGAGTCTCTAGGCTGTGCTTGTGCTGAGACCATAAATTCTTTAGGTACCACTGTAGCTTTCTCATGTGCAGTCTGGCATGTGGGACCAATATTATGCAGGATGCCATGAAGCCCAATGCCTGTAGGACTTTTCTTGCTGTTAGATGGTCTTGCTTTGATAATGCCATGAAGTAGAGAGGGAGTTGCTCCTGTTTTTCTACTGTTAGGAATGCCATTTGTTTGGATGTGTCCAGCTCTGCACCCAAAAAGGTTATCTTTTGGGATGGTATCAGCCTTGACTTTTTTATATCGACTGTATATTCCAGGGCTTGTAGAAGGTAAATGACTCTTTTCAAGTCTTCTGCTAGCTTGTTTTTGTTGTCCGCTTGTATCAGGCAATCGTCCAGGTAAGGGTAGATTTGGATTCCCTGAAGCCTGCAATGAGCGATTACTGATGCCAGACATTTCGTGAACACTCTGGGCGCAGTAGATAAGCCAAAGGGCAATGCTGAGAATTGATAATGCTCTGATCCTGCAAGAAATCTGAGGTATCTTCTGCAATCTGGTCGTATGGGGACATGCAGGTATGCCTCCTTGAGATCTAGAGTAACCAGCCAAGACTCCTTGCCCAGCATGGGAAGAAGCTGCTGTAGGGTCAGCATTTTGAATTTTGGAACAATGAGGAATGTGTTTAAAGCGGACAGATCGAGGATAGGTCTCCATTTGCTTTCTTTCCTTGGTACTAGAAAGAGTCTGGAGTAAAAGCCCTTTCCTTGCTCCATATATGGTATTTTTTCCACAGCTCTTATTTTTAATAATTGATGTACTTGTTTTAGAGCTTCTGCCTTTTGATTTGGTGGTAGGTTTGGCATTCCTCTCTTTCCTGGAAGAGTATGGAAATGAAACCTATAACCTTGGTCTATAGTTTGCAAAATCCACTTGTCTCTTGTGATGTAATGCCAGTTTTTTGAAAATAAAGCTAGCTTTCCGCCTAAGGGCGCTTCCAGTTGTTCCCTGGTAGGCGGTGCCAGAGCCAAGTCACTGTGATTGTCCTGTTGCAGTGGTGGTGGCTGCGTCTGTGCCTCGCTGGTTGTTACCCTGCCACTGGCGTCCCCTGTAGGCACCCCTGGATTGGTTTCTGCCTCTTGAACGCCTATTCCTGCCTCTCTCTGCTTTGGAGGAGTCTGGAAAGGACCAATTCTTGGAGGGCCAATTCCTGCTAAACCTTGGAGGTTGGACCTGTAAGAAATCTTTCACTGTTTGTACAGATTTTGCCTTCTCTTCCATCTTCTTCAGTACCTGTTGTGCAGGAGAACCAAATAAATTGACCTTGTCCATGGGAGCATCTAATAGTTTTGATTTGACATGGTCCGTAAGGCCTGCTCTTTTAACCATGCATGCCTTCTGATAACTGTGCCAGTCATGGCTGATCTAAAGGAAGCCTCCAGTGCATCATAGCCGCATTTTAAAGAATGGTTACTAACTTGCTGAATGTTATGTACCATTTCCTGAACATACTTCTTATCTAAAGGTTCATCAGAGGACAGTTTTTTAGTTAACTGGTCTAGCATAAATTCTTGATATTGGATCATATGAAATTGACAGTTCAAGGCCCTAGCTGACAGAGTAGCAGAAGTGTAAACTTTTTTACCCCATCTCTAAGGACCTGGATTCCCTTTCAGAGGGGAGGGGATTTTTTGCAGAGGTAGTTGCTACAGCCTTAGGCGCCTGGGAGATAGTCTCGGGATCTGCAAAAGGAGCCTTGTATAAATGGTGATGTGTGTCCGGGACCCTGTAGAACCTATCGGGCTTAGCAGGGGCAGAAGGTAATGAATCAGGAGCAGTACAAGCATCATTAAATGCATCATCTACAACAGAAAGAACTGGAGGTATAGCTAAAGGCCTATGTTGTGGTAAATGCAGGAAGGTTCTAAGCCTTTTCCTGGAGTCTGAAAAATCTTGGCCCTGCCACTGAAATTGTTCCCTCATAGCATGCAAGGTTTCCCCAAAGGAAAATTCTTCAGGTGGAGAGGCAGAAGGGATGGACTCTTCAGCATCTGAGTCTTCGTAAGGAGAAAAAGGAGCCTCGGGAGGGTCTGTATTATCTGAATCATCAGAGGAGTCATCTGTGGACACAGGCTCAGGGGGCTCTGCTCTAGGCCTCTTCTCTGGAGGTGGGTGAGAGGCCCTGTCTAGATGAGGTTGGGATCCCCGGATTAAAGAAATGAGATCCTCTGCTAGAGAAAGCATTTGGGAACTGGAGCTGGGCCTGTGAGAGGGGGTCTTAACAGGCACAGATTTTGTAGCTTTAGCTGCTTTAGCCCTGGCAAAGGCCTTAATGGACATGGCTGCAGGAGGCCTAGCAGCTCCACGTGCAGGGGTTGAAATATCCAAGGGAATAGTGTCAGACAATTCCTGAGAAACCGCAACTGCAGGTTGGATTTCCGAAGCCGATTCCACCAGGTTAGAAGAGGCCTCGGTAGAAGGCATGATTTCGGCTGAAGGAAGAACCGCTTGCTCGGTTTCAGCGAAACCGAGACACTCGCGTTGGCTTAACCGCGTTTCGCGAAACCGCGGACCGCGAGTGTCGGTCCTTTTCCTTGCGTTTTGGATATTTGTGAAGTCGGAGGATCCGACGGCATAATATAAGCAAAATCAGAGCCGAAAAACTGTTCAGCAAATTCCGACCGACGTCTAAGCGTCCGTCGGTTAAAAGAAGCACAGGCTAGACAAGCTGCTACGTCGTGGTCTGGGCCTAAACAAGGTAAGCAGTAAGAGTGGAAATCTTTATGAGGTATTTGTTTCCCACAAGTTAAACAGTTATTCACTTTTTCTGACATCGGCTGAGGCAAGAAAGAGTCCCCAACGGGGTACTTAGCTTTTTAGAAGTCTTCGGTAGTAGTTGAAGTATTCGGTAGTAGTAATCTCTGGATCTGACCGACCGGCACTTGCGAACAGCTTCTGCTTCGGGCGCCACGCGGCAAGAAAGACTGGGGAAAATGGCGTCGGCTGATACCTTTATACCCGAGTAACTGCAGCTATGACGTCGGGTGAAGTGCGACACCAGCCGAAGCCAGACCCAGACTTTGGAATCCGGCCGACCGAAGGGCTGCCTGATGACAGGACAACCCATTTGTAAGGACTGCAGATGCATCCTTGAAGGACATCCTGGCATTTTAACAGGGGTATGTACACTTTTTATATCCACTGTATGTGCGGGTGGGGGAGTGAAATGGGCTGCACACTGTATTCTGCTAGCAGTGAGTTGATAAGATAAATTCCTGTCTGGCAGTTATTTACATATATGCTCATTAGGTTAGTGTCAACCAAACGTCTGACATGCAAAGCCATAGCCTTATGAGTGGGTGGGGGTGCTGCATGCGAGGCATAGATACTTTCAACTAAATTTGCAGAACGACTTGATTTTTTACTTTATTTTATGGACTCGTTCTCACAATGGTTGCGTTTTTTTCTGGCAAATTCATGATGACTGCTGTCAGTAAATAATGTCAGACATCTACATTTCAGATTAATAGGCATCAGAAAAAGCATGGTAATGAAAAGTGTGCTACTCTAGCAAGTTTCTAAGTATATAAAAGCAACAGCTGCTCAACAGCTGCGGTTTCTAGTCAAAGTCATACATGTGGCTGTAAATGGTGATCATGTGAGTTTGTGTGTGGCGAAAGCGCAGATGCTGTCAACTTCTTTTCATTTTGCACAAAGTCCCTCATTTGTGCTGTATATTTTGGTATGCTTCTCTTACAGTTTTTTTTTGTTAAATCACTTAAACTGCAAATAATGAGAGAAGTGTCAGACTAAACAGCATTTAGAAAAAGCATGGCAATGCAAAGCCTGTTTTCTAGCAACCTTCTAAGTTTAGAAGGGCTATAGTTTTCCTTGAAATTGGTCCTTTATCGCCTTTTTATCTTTCTTTTGGATTCTTTTTTTAAACAAAAACATCTTTATTGAATTACTACTTATGATAGAGGCACTTATACATTTATATAAATAAAAACAAAGCATATTGACATTTTCAGTTGCAAATATTATACATTACATATAATTTTCTATACAGTCATTCTCAATTGAACATTACATTAGGCCATTTATTTCTTTTGAATTTATATGTATGTTTTTTAATGTATTTAATGTGTATGGGACCATATGACTAAGGTAATTAGTCATGTGTTTTTACTTGAGTATATAAGAAGGTGGATTTTCTTGCTATGTATGTACACCTGAAGAAGCTGTGAGTGAAAGCGCTTGTGTTGCAATAAAGACAGTACTGGTTTTGTCAAGTTGGGAGACGTTTTGGTTTTCATATCCTGGAGTATATTTTAGCCTGCCTCTACAGCGGTTTTTTTTTGGACTGTTATCTACATTTTTTTTCTGTCTGTGGAGGTACCTGGTGTTTGTTGGGCATTTTTTGCGTTATTTTGGTATTCTATTTTCTACCTGAGAACACCTTGGTTATGGCTAATGGCAATGATGAAATAGAACTTGTTTATGTACCTTTGACGAGTCCCTCTGCTGTTCAAATGCCTGATGTTCGAGCATCTGAAGTGAGTGTTGAGTCGTTTATATCCAAGGTCACTGTTAGAGAGAATCCTCTCTTTCAAGAGAATTTGATATTTGAAAAAGTGGAAGAAGCAGATTTTGATTTCTTAACACTCAGAACAGATCTGTTGTCACTAGAGAGGGACATGTCTAAATTGGCGAGAATACAATATGAGAAGTTTCACCTTGAAGTATGCATTTCAGAAAATGTGGTACCACGTGGTTTGAGGGTGCTTAAGATGCCGGCTCAGGTTGAATGGGACAATATTTTACTGATTGAATGGCAGAAGTTGAATATCGCCACCAGCCTGGGTTACCTTAAGTTGTTGGTTAATGCAGCCGAAAGAAAAGAAGTGACATTGATAGATGAGGTGAGGATTAAATATACACAACTGAATAAGAAATATGCAGGTGAAACTTTCTCTAAATTATTTTCTGATACTGTTGATCATGTTTCATCTTATAAGCGTAAATTGCTGCAAATTAAATTGAAAAAACTTCAGAGAGACCGCCAAGATTTTCGATTGGGCAATATCTCTGCTTGGCCGCGTGAAGTGATGATGACTACTACTGAACGGCGACCGTTAGATGTGAAGCAACGTGATCACGCGAATGTACAAAATTTGGAGAATGGAGTTGGTGAACTTGTTACTGCAGCGGAGAAGGAACTGCGTATAGATACTAGAGCTGATTTAACATCTGTTTCTCCTACTACGAGTGGAGATGACATCAGTAGAGGTGCAAGGAAGAAAACTATTGTGACGATGGCAGAAGTACATAGGGAAGCAGGGGGTGGTCCTTTGCTTGTCCCTACACTGAGTCAACAAAGGGTGGAGAGTGCCGCAGTGTCAGCTCCTGTGAAGATTTTACAAACTTCGACAGAGCGGAACTTTGATGAAGCACGCACATATGGCTTAAATTTTCCATTACCAGTAAGGGACAACTCGGCCAAGAGAACAGGACCACAGAGGCAGACGAGCCAACACAGAGGCAGGAGTACCACCAGGTACAAAAGGAAACACGAGGACTGTGTAGACAATCAGTGGACGATAAAGAAAGCTTTTCAACAAGTAAGACCCTTGTGACTAATTTATCTCGGTATACTTTGACTGAATTTGAAATGCATGTGTTAAATAAGGGTTTATCTTTTATACCCTCCACTGATATGAACATCACAGATATTGTCCTTGATGTGAAAATGTTCCTAGGAACCTGATGTTGAAGTATATGTTTCATCAAACTGATAATACTAGTGCTTTTAAATTTATTAGACCAAGTACCTTTGTTCCAAAACCTACAGCCATTATTAATGCATTTGAACAGATTTGTCGGTCTGATATATATGAAGTGCATAATGATAAGAGGGAGAATTACCAAAGGCATAATTTGAGTAAGAATGAATTTGATGCTTTGCATAATCTAGAGAATAATACTGATTTAGTCATACGACCAGCAGACAAAGGGGGCCAGATTGTTATACTGGATAAGGATGAATATGCTATTTTGATGAATGAGATGCTGTTAGATACCAGTTTCTATCGAAAAACTACTTTGCTGTGTGTGAAAAACATGGTGTCATTTATAAATAGCAGGATTAGAAGCATGGAAGAGCAAGGTATGTTGGGCAGTGATCTAGCTAAGTATTTCATAACTATTAAGTATGCTATACCGAGGATACAAGGGCTGCCCAAAATACATAAGAATCCCATTAGACACCCTATGAGACCAATAGTCTCGGGCAGTGGGTGGTGCACTGAGTCTACCTCAATTTATTTAGATAAGAAGTTAAAACCTATGATTGAGATGTATAAAACTGTTTTGCGGGACACTGAACAGTTTCTACATGATTTATATGAATGCACTAATGGGGGTGTCATTGACTGTAATCCCATTTTGGCTACACTTGATGTAGTCTCTTCTTTTTACTGTTATTCCTAATACAACAGGTGTTGAATTCTTGAGTAAATTGTTGTGTAAATGTGGTTTATATACTGAAAGTGAGATTGCTCTGATACAAGATTTGATGACTATTGTGTTGATGAATAATATGTTTGTGTTCGATGGCCAAATATACCATCAAAGTAATGGAGTGGCCATGGGGAGCTCATGCTCCAATAGTTACGCTAATGCGGTTATGCTTGCTTGGGAGTTAGATTATGTGTTTAATAGCCCTTATAAGGACATGACAGCATTTTATAGAAGATTTGTAGATGACCTCTTCATTTTGTGGAGAGGCACTGAGACTGATAGACTTTTCTGAAGTGGGCATTAGTTTTTTGGATGTTTTTGTAGTGAAGGAACCTAATGGTAGTCTAGCCACAAGGCTATATAGGAAAGATTGCCATGTGAATAGTTTATTATTTAGAGAAAGCATGCATCCCAGGTATGTTTTCAGGAATGTGGCCCAATCAGTTTTATAGAGCCTCTAGATTAAATGTTAAGAATGAGGATTTTGAGGAACAGTTGCTGACTACGGGTTGTAAGTTAGCGAACAGGGGATATGAGAGGAATATTATAGAGAGCAGTGCGATAGAGGTTAAGCGTTTAAGACAAACTAGAGCTAAACCTTACTTCTCAGAAGGTATCCGGAGGGGAGATAGATCGAGTAGGAACAACAAATTAAGTATATGTGTTCCTTATACAAGGGCTATAAGGAAATATACTAATATCTTTAATAAGCATTGGAAGATACTTTTAACTGACCCTCGTATTAGTGAAATAGTTGGAGATATACCTCAGTTTACGTTTAAGAATAAGAAGAACTTGAAAAGAAGGTTATGTATTGAAAAGGGGTTCATGAATGTGGAAACTGTTCATGGAACAAAACCCTGTGGGAAATGTCTTCAATGTCAGTTTATTAAGGAGGGTCAATGGTTTAAACATCCAGACACTGGTAGGACATTTGAGGTTAGAGTTAATGCTACCTGCCATACCACCCATGTTGTCTATTTAGCTACCTGCTTGATCTGTAATAGTTTCTATGTAGGCAAGACGGATCGCATGTTAAGGGAGAGGATTAGGGAGCATGTTTACCATATTGGTAAAGGCTCCAGTGTTAATGCCTTGTCCAGACATGTGCTGGATAAAGGGCAACATCACAGGTTTAGGTTCATGGTAGTTTCTAAGATACATGAAAGTGATAGGTATGGGGACATCAGGGGATAGGACAGAGGAAGTAGAGGCCAAATGGATAATTATGCTAAGGGCTAATTATGGCCATGGGCTTAATAATAGCGTCCTCATTAAACCAGCACTGAGGAAAAGAATATTACGTAGATAGATTTAACAATGAAGTTGTTGTAATGATTTTACATGAGTGCATTTTGCATATTTATTTCTTTTGAATTTATATGTATGTTTTTTAATGTATTTAATGTGTATGGGACCATATGACTAAGATAATTAGTCATGTGTTTTTACTTGAGTATATAAGAAGGTGGATTTTATTGCTATGTATGTACACCTGAAGAAGCTGTGAGTGAAAGCGCTTGTGTTGCAATAAAGACAGTACTGGTTTTGTCAAGTTGGGAGACGTTTTGGTTTTCATATCCTGGAGTATATTTTAGCCTGCCTCTACAATGAATACTTTTCCATGCCATTGTACCTTTTCAATTGCTAGTGTAGGTTATGAATGACAATGTGGGCATAAGTAGATTCCCAACCTGCAAGCATGACCTCTTTCTGTGACTGATCCATCAGTAATTATGACATGCCACTTCTGTTCTTATATGGCGAGCTTTTGATGTATTCTAAAAAAACATACAGCTTCCAATGGAAGTGTTTAAAATTAGCTGATTTAGAAGCTATGACAATCTAATCTGCAGCACTGCTTAACCTCAACAAAATAAAAATATACAGGAGTGAAACTTACTCAATTACTTTATTCACTAGTAAGCACTTTTGTTGGCATAACAACATAGAAAACCACAAACTCAAAATCTGTTGCTTAAATAAGAAATCTGATCAAGTAACAAATGTTAAAAATCAACTAATACGTCACTAAGAAAATCTGTTCCAGTATACCAAGTACTCAAATTTAATAATATTATTAAAACAAACCCTAAAAATTAGTCTGATTTGATAGAAAACAACTGTAAACCAAATTTGTAATGAACTGGATTTTTATGATGCACTGGAAATTAAAAAAAGCATTCAATCCTTTATGTATTAAAGCATTAAAATGCAATTGCAGAGACACATCAGCTTTCTCAGGCACTGCATGCAAATTCCCTCCTAAATGCCTACAACTAATTATTGTAAAACATAAAAATCAACCTTTTAAATTTGTTATATCAATTTTTATTTTGCCAATGTGTTCTTGTTTTTTATAGGTTGGTACTAGGCTGTCGGCCCTAGGGCCTATACAAGCTTAGCCATAACAATTCCCTGGATATTTCTTCCCACAATATTTACTTTCCTGGACCCCTGTCTAGCAGGGCGACTGATGTGATCCCCGGGGTGAATTTCCTATCTCCCATCCAATCGTCAAGGTTCCTTTTGAAGAGGGCCAAGGAGGCGCTTAGCTTGACATGTATGGGCAGTCTATTCCAGAGTATGGGGAGTCTCTGATAGAGGAACCTATCCCTCCAGCATGTTTTGTTCATTGTGATGACAAGGTTTAGATCACTGGAGCATGTGGTTCTGAGGGATTGGGATTTCTTTAAGTGGAGCATGTCGAACAGCTCAGGGTTTGATATGGCCTTGTATGTTAAGCAGAGATTGCCTTTGAGTTGACGATATGCCACAGAGTATAGCTGGAGTTTGTTTTAGATGGTCAGCATAGGGCATCTGCTTTAAGCCTGTGATTCTTTTAGTGAGGTATTTCTGCGGCTTTTCCAGCTGTTGCAGATGTCTTGTGAGGTACATACTAAATGGGGCGTTGTACTCTATAACAGGTCTAATGAGGGATGAGTACAGTGGGACAATGACCTCCTTTTTTCTGGATGAAAAGCCCGTAGTGATGAGGTGTGCCACACAGAAGGATTTCCTGACTGTTGTGGCAATATGGTTATCGAAGGTGAGACCACTGTCCACCTGTGTCCCCATGTCTCTCATCACACTTTCGGTGTTTAGTGTACTGCTACCTATGTGGTAATTCATGGGTACATGTTTTTTTCCCAAAGGGGATAAAGTACAGTTGTGTACACCTACCATAAATGTAGATGTTCAAGTGTACTCACTGTTGCAGTCATTACATTTGGGTAATCTGCTGGCAGGTTGCCCTCAGTCGGTCTGAATTCCAAAGTCTTGGGTCCGGCGTCGGTTGCTGTCTCCTCTTCCATGACGTCATGTCATCAGGGGTATAAAACAAGCAGCCGATACCATATTCTATAGTTTTTCTTGCCCCAGATGTCAGGTGCCCCCAAAAAGGTAGCAAAAATATATATATGTAAACTATATGTACATGCATCAATAAAAACTTTACCTTCATCTACAAGCAAATACACCACATAGGTTGTAGAAGATAGAGAAGGAAAGATAAACTCCAGAATGAAAGGGGGATGGCGGGCAGGTAACCTGGACTGCAACAGTGAATACACTCGAACATCTACATTTATGGTAAGTGTACACAACTGTACTATGTTCTTCGTTTTTCACTGTTGCAGTCATTACATTTGGGTAGAATCCCAAAGCTATGGATGGGAGGCTGGAGCTAAACAGCATTAGGTGCGGCTATAAGGTCCTGCAGAACTGCATTGGCAAAACTTGCCTTGGACTTAGAGTAGAGAGGCAATTGATAATGCTTTGTAAAGGTATGAACAGAACTCCAAGTAGCAGCCTCTAGAATGTCTTTGGTTGGTACTCCTCTGAGAAAGGCTGCTGAAGTAGCTGCAGCTCTGGTGGAATGAGTCCCTAATGCCCTTGGGCACAGGTTTGCCATGGTGCAAGTAGCAGAAACGAATGCAGTGGCTTATCCACTTTGAAATAGTCTGCTTTGAAATAGCCTTTCCTTCTGATCCTGCAGCATATGCCACTAGTAATTGCTCAGTTTTTTTAGAGCTTTGGTCCTGCTCAAGTAGAATCTTAGCTGTCTGTGTACGTGGCAAGGAATGCAGAATTCTCTCCCCCTTGTTCTGTGGATTTGGATAAAAGGTTGGCAGATGAATAGTTTGGTTAAGAGCCACACTGGAACCACCTTAGGCATAAATGAAGGATTGGTCCTCAGTGACACCCTGTCTGGGTAAAAAATGATAAGAGACTCCACAGCCATGAAGGCCTGTAGCTCTGAAGCTCTTCTTTCTGAAGTAATTGCTAGGAGAAGAGTAGTTTTCCATGATAAGAACTTTATATCAGCAGTAGGAGCTGGTTCAAATGGAGGCAGGGTGAGCTTTTCCAACACATAATTAAGGTCCCATGCAGGTATTAGTGATCTTCTAGGAGGCCTTAAATTTTTGTCTCCTCTAAGATACTGCTTTAGTAAAGGATGAGAAAAGATTGGTGGCTCTGTATTGTAATGAGCCGAAATGGCAGAGGCATGGATTTTAATTGAAGAAAAAGATAGGCCTTTGTTATGCATCTTAGTCAAGTATTGTAAAATCTGAGGAATATTTGGTTCTGCTGTATCAGTTCCTTGTGCTTGATTCCAAGCACAGAATCTCTTCCATTTATCAGTATAAGATTTTCTAGTACTAGGCCTTCTGGCTTCCAAAATGACATCCAACACAGCTTTACTGGGAGGTGTTGTTTGTATAACTACATGATCATCCACAAGAACTGCAAACAACGTCCACTGGAAACTAGTTGAGGAAACACAGGTTTAATGTTGTAGTAAAGCGCTTTTCGTCACTCCCAGTTGGAGCAACTTCTTCAGACTTCTTACAATTAATTAATTAAAAGTTTTATAGTGTAGTCAATTTACAACTTTAACCAGTTTAAAAACAATCAACATATAAAGCAATATATACACTTGTAACCAACAGGTAAAAACCATACAAGTAGAAAAACCCAGCTTAACCTTCCTGTATATAAAATAAAATATGCTGTATTGTATATAATACAGGTCACATAAATTTGAATCTTGCAGTTATGATTAAAACTGTTATATTGTTTTTAAAAATAAGTATTTCTTTGTAACCCCTTGCAGTTGAAACTAGCAAAGGTATGTATACCAATGTATATAATGATATATCATATAAATAGGTTCCTTCTAACAATAAACTTAATAAAGTTATATTATATATAATTTTAACATATTATACCTTAAAAAAATAGAAGGATTGGTCCTCAGTGACACCCTGTCTGGGTAAAAAATGATAAGAGACTCCACAGCCATGAAGGCCTGTAGCTCTGAAGCTCTTCTTTCTGAAGTAATTGCTAGGAGAAGAGTTGTTTTCCATGATAAGAACTTTATATGAGCAGTAGGAGCTGGTTCAAATGGAGGCAGGGTGAGCTTTTCCAACACATAATTAAGGTCCCATGCAGGTATTAGTGATCTTCTAGGAGGCCTTAAATTTTTGTCTCTAAGATACTGCTTTAGTAAAGGATGAGAAAAGATTGGTGGCTCTGTATTGTAATGAGCCGAAATGGCAGAGGCATGGATTTTAATTGAAGAAAAAGATAGGCCTTTGTTATGCATCTTAGTCAAGTATTGTAAAATCTGAGGAATATTTGGTTCTGCTGTATCAGTTCCTTGTGCTTGATTCCAAGCACAGAATCTCTTCCATTTATCAGTATAAGATTTTCTAGTACTAGGCCTTCTGGCTTCCAAAATGACATCCATCACAGCTTTACTGGGAGGTGTTGTTTGTATAACTACATGATCAGCCATGCTGCCAGGTTCAGTGTCTGTAGTTGATTGTGCAGGATCTGATTGTTTTGCTGGGACAGTAGTTGAGGTCTTTGAGGTAAGGTCCAAGCTGTGTATTGAGACAAGTTCCTTAGGATTGGGTACCAGTATTGGCGGGGCCAGTCCGGGGCAATTAGTATCATCTATGGTTTCTCTTGTCTGACTTTTAGTAGGACCCTGGGAAAAAGAGGCAGAGGAAGGAAGGCATAAACTGATAGGTTTTTCCAACTGAAGGCTAGGGCGTCCACTTTCCATGCTTGTCTGTGGTAAGTCCTTGTGCAGAATCTTTTCAACTGATAATTTTGAGGAAAGGCAAATAGATCTATGTCCGGGCTCCCCCATTTCCTTGTTATCATGCTGAAGACTTGTGGATCTAGTTTCCACTCGTGAGGGTCCATAAGGTTTCTGCTTAAATCGTCTGCCAGAGTATTTTGTTTTCCTGGCAGGAATTGAGCTTGAATATGTATTTGGTAAGTCAAAGCTATGTCCCACAGTGCCATGGCTAATCTGCAAAGGGGGTATGAGTGCGTACCTCCCTGCTTGTTTATATACCACATAACCGTGGTGTCGTCCGTCTTTATCAGTAGTTGTCCTGGATGAAGTAAGTCCTTGAAGGCTGTCAGGGCATTTTGAACAGCTAGCATCTCTTTTTGGTTGACATGTAGATGCATTTGCTTTGGGGTCCATATGCCCTGAATGCATCTTCCCACCATGTGGGCCCCCCATGCATAATCTGATGCGTCTGTTGTTAAAGTTTGGCTGGCAGGGGGTAGAGTGAAGGCCCGTCCCATGTTTTGGTGACATGCCTTTGCCCACCATAGAAACTCCTGTTGTAGGCAGGGAATGAGAGGAATCATTGTTTCCAGACTGTGACAATGTTGACTCCATAAACTTTTTAGGTACCACTGAAGTTTCCTCATATGCAGTCTTGCATATGGAACCAGTAGGATGCAGGATGCCATGAAGCCCAAAGCCTGCAGAGTTTGTCTTGCAGATAACTGGGTTTTTGTTGCCATCAGTTTGAAGTAAGTAGTCAGTTGCCTTTGTTCGTCTGGCGTGAGGTAAGACATCTGGGCAGTTATATTCAAGCTTGCACCCAGGAATGTTATCTTTTGAGAGGGTACCAGTTGTGATTTCTTTTCGTTTATTGTGTACTCTAGGCATGTTAGAAGCCTTTTCACAAATACCAGGTGTTGAAGAATGTCCTTTTTCTCTGCTTGAATGAGGCAGTCGTCCAAGTAAGGATATATTTGTATACTTCTTTGTCTGCAAAAAGTAATTACTAGTGCCAGGCACTTTGTAAAGACCCTGGGTGCAGTAGACAAGCCAAAGAGCAGTGCAGAGAATTGGTAATGCAGTAAGCCAGCCTTGAATCGGAGGTATCTTCTGCACGATTCCCTTACTGGGACATGCAGGTATGCCTCTTTTAGGTCTAATGTCACCAGCCAAGCATTCTTGCCCAGCATGGGCAGAAGCTGCTGCAAAGTCAGCATTTTGAATTTTGGTATGTCCAGTTATGTGGTCAAAATTGATAAATCCAGCACTGGCTGCCAGGCCTTGTCCTTTCTGGGTACCAAGAAGAGTCTCGAGTAAAAACCTTGTCTTTTTTCCTGTTCTGGTGCTGGCTGAATGGCCCCCATATCCATGAGGGACGTAACCTGTTTCTGTGCCTCTGCCCTTTGATTTTTTGGCAGATCCGGCCAACCATTTGCCATTGGCAGAGTATGGAAATGGAATCTGTATCCCTGTGGTACTATGCTTAGCACCCATTTGTCCTGGGTTATTAACTGCCAATTTTGAGCAAAAAGTGTTAATTTCCCCCCTAAGGGTGCTGCCAAAAGGTAAGTGCTTGGTGAAGGCAGAGGGAAGTCATTGGGACTGTTTTCTGTATGGTTGCGCTTTATCTCCTCCAGATTTGAAGGTAGAAGCACCCCATTTGCTTTGACCTGTAAGAATCTTGTGCCTGGTATCTGGAACCCTTAGGGTGTCTGGATTTGCCCCTTTGAGCTCTGTCTGATACAGGAAAGGACCAATTTTTTGTAGGCCAGTGTCTACTGAATCTTGGTGGCTGCACTTGTAAGAAGTCTTTTACAGTTTGCATAGACTTAGCTTTGTCTTCCATTTTCTTTAAAACCTCTTCTGACTTAATACCAAAGTATCACGCTGTAAAGGTGCATCCAGTAATTTAACTTTAACATGATAAGGCAAATTTTGCTCTTTTAGCCAGGTATGCCTCCTAATCACAGATCCAGTAACTGCGGCCCTGCAGGAGGCCTCTAAGGAATCAAAACCACATTGCAAAGTATGCCTTCCAACTTGTTCAGCTCCATGCAATAATTCCTGAAATTCTTTATTTTCTGCACATTCAGAAATCAACATAATTTTCTGTTTTAGCAATCCCATAACATGTTGTTGATACTTGAGCATATGAAACTGGCGGTTTAAGGCCCTAATTGCCCAGGTTGCAGTTGTATAAACCTACTTTCCCCATCTATCCAGTGCCTTTGAATCTCTGTCGGAGGGAGTAGTATTTTTTGCTGTTGAGGCCTTAACTCCCTTTGGACCCTGTGAAATAGTTTCAGGATCAGCAGCAGGGTTTCTAAACAAAAATTTGTGTGAGTCAGGGACCCTGTAATATCTGTCAGGCTTGCTGGGAGCCGGAGGTAAGGAGTCAGGGGTCAAACTTGACTCCAAAAACACATCATCCACAATGTCTAAAACAGGAGATATGGCTAAAGGCCTGTGCTGAAGGAGAAGGAAATCCCTGAGCCTCTTTTTTGATTCTGAGAAATCTTGACTCTCCCAGTGAAAATGCTCCCTCAAAGTATGCAAGGTTTCTCCAAATGAATAATCCTCAGGAGGTGATGCAGATGGGATAGACTGCTCTGCATCAGAATCCTCATAGGGAGGTATAGATAATTCCTGATCAGAAGAGGAATCGGAAAAATAGAAACCTGATCTGAAGATTCATAGTCAGTGTCTTGCCTAGGCCTCTTATCAGGAGGGGGATGGGAACCCCTGATCAAGGTAATAAGGTCTTCAGCCATTTTGATCATCTGTTTTTTAGGCATAGTGGCCTGTGCACATGGCTCATGCATCTTTTTTTAGCTTTAGAAGTTGCTTTTGTCTTTGGTTTTGCAGCTGTCGTCGGTTTGATGTAAAAATGTTGAGGCCTGAATATACCCTCAGAAGCCGGTGCCTGCTCAGCGGCTACAGACCCATCCGAGGGAGATACATCCGTGGGTCCAATACTTTGAGTATCTTGTGCCGTGCTGGACTCCACGTGGGTCTCAGTAGGGGCCTGCAACTCGAAAGTAGCGGGTATCAGGGACTGCGAAAGTGCCTCACTGAGTACCAGCGAACCGGCGACTGGCTTAGGAGAAGCTTTGTCGTCGGTTTTGGAACTCAACTGTCTGTCTCTGTCCTTTTCTTTGCGTTTTTTATGTACTCCGGTAGTCGGATTGCTATCCGACGACATCTCTGGGTAGTTAAATCTGTTTCCAAAATACTTTGATGCAAAAATATACCAACGCTTAATACTGCGTTGGTTAAATCTAGCACAAAACCGACAGCCAGGCACATTGTGATCAGGGCCTAGGCAAGGAATACAGTATAAATGAAAATCCTTACGAGGTATTTGCTTCCCACAAGTAATACAATTATTAACTTTTTCTGACATCGGTATGGAGCAAGAAAAAAGTTTCCCCAACAGGGTACTTAGCTTTAGTAGAGACTTGGGTTCTGAAAATCAAACTCGAATATTTCAGGAGTCGGCCAACTGGCACTTGCGAATTGCTTCTGCTTTGGGCACCGCGCAGCAAGAAAGACTAAAGAAAATGGCGTTGGCTGCTTGTTTTATACCCCTGACGACCTGACGTCATGGAAGAGGAGACAGCAACCGACGCAGGACCCAAGACTTTGGAATTCAGGCCGATTGAGGACAACCTGCCAGCAGATTACCCAATGTAATGACTGCAACAGTGAAACACGAAGAACATCTATACATTTCTTGGCATTAAGCCTGAGCCCATGGATCTGGCACCAAGCATCTGTTTCTGTAAGGCCCTTTTCTAGAATATCCACATAATTTGGGGATTCAATAATGGCTCCCAGTTTGCAGTCATCTGCGAACTTTGTTAGCCAGAGTCCCTTAGTGTTGGACTGTACTTCAGAGAAGTAGATGCCAAACAAAAGCGGTCCCAGGACTGAACCCTGAGGTACTCCACTTGTCTGGAGCTGGATTTGGAGTCGGCTACTTTTACAGTCTGGGTTCTGTCAGTATGCCAGTTGGAAACCCATCGAGTGACATAGGGATTTATGCCCAGCTTAGTAAGTTTATCTAGGATTCCAGAGTGGGGGATGGTGTCAAAGGCCTTGGTGAGGTCCAGATAGACTGTGTGGACTGCCTTGCCCTCGTCCACAGCTCTGGAGACTGATTTGAAGAAGTCAATCAGGTTCAGGAGACACGATTGGCCCTTCTTGAACCCAACCTGGGTGGGGTCCAGTGTTTGAAGGTTGCCAATGTCTTTGTTTATAAGTTCTGTGATAATGCGTTCCATGCCCTTGTAGATCAGGCTCACCAGACTGATGGGACGGTAGTTCCCGGGATCCAAGGTGGATCCCCCTTGTGGAGTGGGATAACTGTAGCTGTACGCCACTCAGTGGGCATGAAGCCTAAGGTGAGGTGCCAGTTCATTTTCTAGTTCATGTAGTACACAGCCCGGGATGTCATCTGGTCCCATGGATGCTGTATTCTTAGCTTTGGAGAGTGCGGTTTCTACCTGTGTGGCTGTGATTACCGGACTTTGGCAATCTTTTGAAACTGAGATGGGCCCTTTAAGGGGTGAAGTTGGCATTAAATCAATCTGCCAGGATATTGGCAATATCCTTGGGATCAGTATATTTAATGCCATTCTGTTGTAACTCAGAGCATATCTGAGCATTGCCATTTAGATTCTTGACATAACTATAGAATGCCTTGTGGTTGTCTTTGGAATCTTTGGCAATTTTATTTTCATAACTAGCTTTGGAGGATTTTATGAGGGATCTCAGCTTCTTACTGAGGCTGGTAAGGGAGTTTTTTGCATCCTGGGATTTTCCTCTTTTCTGCAACAGTTTCTTTCTTCTGTTGTATAGTTTGTTCATGGCAGAGGACCACCAGATTGGCTTCCTTTTTTGGAGGACAGCGTCTTGGTTCTATTTGGGATGGCATGATTCATGCACGAGTGGATGTGCTCGTACACTGCCTTAGTGTAGGATTCAGCTGTCGAACTTTCGGCTCCCATCTGCATGGGTGTAATGATGTTTGTCACTTCTGACTTGAGTAGCATGAAGTTGGCTTTGGAGAAGTTTTTTATGGAGGTTTCCTTACTGGTGGGTGGGGGTGGGATGTGGATGTCAAGGGTGATTTGCTTACGGTCAGACCTGATCAATGAGGGGGTGACCACTGGTGTGGAGCATCTATCTCCCATGTTGGTAATGGCCAGGTCTAGGATATTGGAGCCCCTGGTGGGACAATGGATTAGTTGATCCAGGTTATGAATTCCAAGAACCGTTGGGAAAAGGTGTTGGTACCCGAGTAGTTTTCCCAGTTAATGGCAGGGTAGTTGGAATCACCTAGTATTAGGGTGTTTGGTTGTATCTTAATATTTTCCAGTATGTTTAGAAAGGTGTAGTGAGAATCTTGGGGCATGGTGGGGGATCTGTAGCAGGCTACAATTTAGATTGCAGTCTTACCTAGTGTTAGTTGCACCTGGAGAATTTCAGATGCATTGTGTTGGGCAACTAGCCTGGAGATGTGAATATCTTTGGGGAATATGGACACTCCTCCACCTTTAGTGTTTCGGTCTTGGTTTGGTGGCCGGAAAGTGTGATAAGAGTTGAAGACTGGTATTGCAGGGGTGCTCTCTGGAGCCTTGAACCAGGTCTCAGTTGCTGCACAGATATTGATGTCCTCCATTTTTAGGAGTGCCTCGAGAGTGTGCATTTTGAGGTTTGGACTTCTAGCATTGAGTAGCATTACCTTCAGATTTTGCATGCTTGTATCTGTTACGGTGGTGGTTTTGTCCTTTGAACTTTGCCTAAAAAAGGCACTATAGGGGTATGGCAAGAGCTTTAGCCAGTAACCTGAATCCCAGGGGTGACAGGTGCAGACCATCTCTGGCAAAGCATCGTGGTTTGTCGATCATGTCGTCCCAGGCAGACAGATACTGGATCCCCTTTGAATGACACCAGAAGCTTAGCCAATTGCTGAAGTCAATCATTTTGTCTTTATATTGTGGTATCATTCTGGGCAAAGGCAGGATGCTACTCAGGGCTAGGGTCATACCTGCTGGGCCACATGATCCGAGAGCTCTTCCATGTCCCTTTTCATGTAGTCCATGGAGGTACGTCTCAAGTCACTCACTCCAACATGGACAATGACAGAGTCGTATTTGTACTTGTTGTGGAGTGACTTGAGTGCATGCGTTATGTGGTGGATCCTGGCACCCTACAGGCAGCTGACTGTAATTGTCTCCTTGTTCAGCCTGGTGATTGGGACATCAGTGTGCCTGACTATAGAGTCACCTATGACTAAAGTGTTGGGTACGTTGTCTTGCCTTAGGGGCTGTTGTTGGGTGGCACACTGGTATTGTGAGCTATGTGTCACTTTGGTTGTGACTGGTGTTTGCGTTTCAAGCTTCGGAGGTCCTTGTTGCTTGGGCAGGTTAATGTTAAGGGCCTCCGCATATGTGGGTTTAGTGTTGCTATGTGTGGGTGTTGATGGTGTGGGTTTTGAAGGGCTATGTGTTGCTTGAGGTATAGTGCAGGTGTTAACCTTCTCCTCTTGACTGTCTACCACAATCTTGGCTGGAGAGAGCTTTGCTTCCAGTTTGGCTATGTAAGTGCATCTCTCGCAGGTTGGTTGTAGTGCTGGGTGGTAGGAGGAGAGGGTTGTCTGTGTACATGAGGCAGTTGCTGCATTGCCCCAGTATGCCTAGATTCACCAGGTTTACAGGAGAAATCACCGGAAACTGACCCTTGGGCATGCCTGTTTAGGTGATTTTTTTGTAAAGTACAAGAGCTGTTCTCCCTTACCTTTGCAAGGTACTTTGCAATTATAGGCTGTTTAGTGCCTATGATTAATTACTCCTCATTAGCAAGGAGAGTTGAGTGCTTGTATCAGTTTAAAGCTTCCTAGCTTCCAGCTGGTTCTAGAGCAAGTGCTAGTCACAGGGTTTCAGATTTTAGTGCTACTACTGAGAAACCAGCTAGTTCTAAGGGAATATTTGAAGAGCAGACTTTCTGGCACCTGGAATAGTTTAACCGTAGCCCTGTGGTGCTGCACAATGTGAAAAATGTGCAAACACGAGTGTTTTTAAGCCAGAAAGTTGAAAGGGAGAGAAATCAGCCCCAAATGGCTAAAATTACAGTTTCAGAGCTGGAAACCACTCCTCTAGTGTCAGACAGGCAGTACAATGCTCACCTCTCCCACTGGTGAGCAGTAGGGCTTCCCTCTACCACAGCAAGGTCTGGATAGCACTAAACACAGAAAATGAAGTCCTGAAACCAGCAAAGCCTGGGATCTGGACTATACTAGCTAGGAAAAGCGGGAAACGAGCAAACAAGATTATATTTTTTCTCTTCTGGTTAAAACAAGCTAAACAATGCAATAATACACTAAATAAACACAGAAAAGGCCAACACACTTGAGTGTGTAGCCCTAAACAGTAAATACAATTAAAACACTACAAAATTAGCAATTTAAAACTTTTTAAATGAAGCAAGGCAAGTGCACAACTGAAAAACGATTTAAGAGGCAGTAATACAGTACAATAAGCAGCTAGTCTACATATACAGAGAAGTCTATATATACAGCTAAAACACACAAACAATTCAGATGCAGTGCAACCCAGAGCACTTGAGTTGTAGCAATATTAAGGCAAATACAGTTTTAATAAACGCACTAAAATATACTCTATATTTCCAAAATGTTTGAGAAGCACAGTCAGAACACAAGGATATTCAGACATTTTTTTTTTTTTTAAGAAAGGGAAAAAGGAGGAACAGAAGGAAAGAAACTAAGTGGGTTTGCCTTCTCAGATGTTCTCTCTGTATTAGGTAGAATGAGCTACTGACACTAGACTGGGAGAAGTGTCCAAGATCAAGTTTAGAGTAGAGGCGGGCAACTGCAAGGCCAGCAGGTATAAACACAAGATGCCAAAAGGAACGGAGGGTGGGAAAAAACACTACAGAAATGTTTATCACAAGTGAGCCAATAGCTACGAAATACAGTACAAGTATGCAGTATACAATAAAATTGCTACAAATATCTAGAATTAAGCAATAACCGACGACGTGGTGTGGTATATTGAAGATTTACCCACGGCTGGTGTGGTTTAATCATGAGGGCGAAGCCAGAGTAATTAAACAAAGGCAACCATGGGTAAATCTTCAATTTACCACAACCACGGAGTCGGTTATTGCTATTATACAATGACATTATTTAAGAAAAAAAAAACTTACTTTTCTTAAATAACGTCTTTGTATAACAGCGGATTGCTGTTCTTCTGCCGGCTGTGGTATACTGAGTCTGCATTTTGATGTACTGCACATGCATATGGGACTTGCATTCCCACGCAAACCCAGTACATCAAGGCTATGAAACGGAAGCAATGGAGAAAAAAGTTTCCATTGCTCCATTTTCTCTCTCTTTTTTTATTGTAAAAAAAAAAAAAAAAAAAAAAAAAAAAAAAAAAAAAAAAGTTTTGGGGTAGTTTATACCAACGGAAAAAGTCCGGGTGACCGGACCTTTTTCCTTTGGTATATTGTGGGATTTGCAACAGGCACGTTGGTTGGGGTGGCCAATCAGTGTACACGTTTTAGAATATTAATAGGGAGGAAATGTATAATAAGCAATAACTACTACAAATAAGTAAAAAAAGGCTACTTATTGCTATGTATCACAGATGAGCTGCTCTTCCTCAGATAGCTCTGTGTGTAATGGCTGAAACACTCAAGTTAACTTCTTAACAGAAAGCTGAAACCTGAACCAACTTTAAAAAAAGCCCAATAGAACCAATGAGGTGCTTTCTCCAAGCCGTAGCCCTGGCAATTACATTCTTGTACATTAAAGTTCATCTGGACTTTCCTAAACGAAAAAAAAAAAATACAAGCTGTTCACGGAGCTACATACAAACCTATTGCTAGAAGCACATGTAAAATAGTTAACAGAACCTGTTTGTATTAGGATTAAGTACATAGGAAATGTTTGTAATAAATCAATAATGGGAACCCCAGCTAAGTCCATTTGACAAAACTGATGCATTAGTTTCAAAATATGACTTTAAATTCTTGGTCCTTTTATTAACTTAACTTGCCTCAGGGCCCTACAACTTTACTCGGATGATTATTACCAATAATGACATTCCAGATAATTTTAATATTTTTATCGCTTGTAGAGTAATAAGTATAAATCTTTGTGAGGAGAACAGGAAGAAAGAGTATAGTTCTGGAAGAAAAAGGGAGAGTAACAGGCAGTGAGGTTAACTGGAGGAGGTGGGGGGGGGGGGTTCAGATTGGTAGGGATGGAGAGGTGTTAAGGGTGATTTCAGCAGTAACATGTACAAATAGAAAGTATATGTTTTTAGAGACCTTTTTTAATTTATGAGCATGAGTTGACTGTCACAAGAAGATGGGTAGGTGGAGACTGCATAGGTGTTGTTTAAGGGGGGTTTAAGAAGTGATATGTCCACTTAGAGAGCAGGTGTTGCTTTTCTGAATTTATGCGGATGAGTTAACTGTCTGATGGGCTTGTTCCAGGCTAGGGTTGGGGAATAACTATAGAGGATTTGGCCCACAGATTGTTTGGTTTTGTGTATTACAAGCTGTTCTAGGTTGGCACTCCTACTGGTTCTGGTGGTGGTGGGGTGTAACTAGAGATGAGAGAGGAGATGCCTGGCAAGTGGAAGGTTTGTAAAGTACTGAGTGACTGATAAGGAGTTGGGAAAGTAGAAGTTAATGGGGGAATTCCAGACAGTTTAAGGTTTTGAGTGAAAAACTGTGATGTGAGAGAGAGGGCTGGCTGAGTTAGCAGCAAACCGAGTTACCTTATTGTAGGTGGTTTCAAGTTTAGTTAAAAGAGAGGACTGTGGGTTAGTTAAGATTTGGGAGCTGCAGAGGAGGCTGGGTAGATGATAGGCAAAGACTAGAGAAACTTGAGAGTCTTTGGTTAGGAAATTTTTGTTTCTGTATAGTAACCCTGGTTTCTGGTGGGTTTTCTTAATGCAATGGTGGACATGTAGGTCAACTTTGAGCTGGTCATCTATAATGGCCCCTAGAAGCTTAGTGTGGGTTTCCACTTTTATGACAGTATTGTTTAGTGAGGTAATGGAGAAGGCTGGCTTGGTATGGGGTAAATTACAGTATGATACACATGCAACATACAGATACAAATGTTGATTCAATCTCAGATACAAGCACAAAATGAAAAATACATGTTATACATTTCACTAATACAATCATATAGTCTAGACAGGAATAAAAATAATAGAAGTACTGTGACTGAAGGTAAAAAACAAGCAAGTTAACTATACATATGCTTAGTAGGGTATACTATTCAAACAAAAAAATAACTGGTTGTGTTCTTTTAGCAGCTTTAAGACATGTATCTCCTAACCAGGGTTTGTGGATGAGCAGGTCCAGGATTCAGATCGGTATGACTTGAGCAGTTTATTAAAGTTGGAAGTGTTAGTAGTTGTTCTCATATTTAATGGCAGGGAATTCCAAGTTTTGGCTATGCAGTTTGAGTATAGTGAAACTCCAGCTGCATCGTTAGGTTTGGATATATTAAAGAAGGATTTGTTAGTGGAGCATAATACCCTGTTATTGGAGTAAAGTATTAGTAGATTTTGAAGTATTAGCATTTTTTCTTGCTGATTTAGTATTCAATGGGTGAAGGTGAGTTGATTATAAGCAAGTAGATTTGGTAGTTTGAGCCAAGATAGTTGTTTTAAACCAAACAATGATGGGATCTGAACTTTGAATCTGTAGCAAACTTTGTGATTTTATTATAGCAAGCTTTGAGTTGCTAGGTCAGATTTCTTAATATTTTTGTGAGAATTTGTGAGGAACATAGTAGAATAGAAATAAGATGGGTTCTTGATAGTGGCCTTTGAAGATTTGTTTAGAAAGTGCCAATTTCTGTACAGGGTTCCAAGTTTTTTGTGAACTTTTGTATTGTCTGTGATACATGTATGTCGAATTTCATATTATGGTCAATGACCACTCCAAGTAATTTTGTTTGGGAAACCGGCGAAATAATTATATGGTTTGATGATGTATTGAATGTTGGGTGGGGGTCTGTAGCTCTAATTGGACAGAAGAGCAAGAGTTTTGTTTTGTTAGGGTTTGTTTTGTTGGAGTTTTTTTTTTAGTGTTGGAGTGGCACAAATCAGGGTGGGATCCTCCGCATATTTAACTACGGAGGCAAGTGGGGTGGCAGTATGAAGATTCTTAGTAAAGATATTAAAAAGGACAGGACCCAGAATAGATCCCTGTGGCACTCCCAAGGTTACAGGCAGTAGTGAAGAGAGACTTTGTTGCCATTTTACAGCTTGCTGGAAACCAGTTAAATATTGCTGGAACCAAATAAGTGCAGAATGGCTAAATTTAAGTTCCAAGAGTGTAGTTAAGAGTTTAGAATGAGAGACAGTTATCAAAAGCTTTGGACAGATAAAGAAAGATGGAGGAAACTAAACTGCCTTCATTACGATGGTGGTTAATAATGCTAGTAAAGTTAACAAGAGCAGTGGTGATACTATGATTAGGAAAGAAACCATGCTGAGTGTTAGAAGATTGTTGGTTTTCAGTTAGTTTAAGATTTGTGAATGAATGCACCTCTCAAGTATTTTAGATAATGGTGGTAGTATAGCTATTGGCCGGTAATTTGATGATTCTGTCGAGTTTCCACCTTTATGTAGCTGGATGATGTATGATACTTCCAAATTTTAGGGACTTGTTCTGAAATGGATCGATTAATTAATATGGAAACTGTATAGGATATTGCTTCTGCAGCAATTTTTAGATATTCGGCAGGTAGACAGTCGGCAGCAACTGTAAAAGTTTTAAGCCTTTTGAGATACTTAACTATGGTGTTTATTGGCACAGGTTGGAAAGATAAGTTATTGGGATCAAGCGTGGGTACTATGCGAGTCCTGGTAGGGGAAGAAGAATTATTGTTTGTGAGGCCTTGTATGGATTCTGTGAGGTATCTGTTAAATTGTGAGACTATGCTGTCTTTAGTATTGGTGTGTGTTGGGGAAGGAGTACTAGTTTGCCCTGCTGTAGGATTCTTTTGATGGCAGCCCAAAATATTTCTAGGTTTCTTTGATTTTTTGATTGGATACTGCTATAGTAATTTATTTTGTCCTGTCCAATATGTTTTTTAGATTTAGTTCTTAGTTCTAGACATGTTTGCTTGTTGTAGTTTTGTCACTGAGCCATTTTTCCCATGCCTTATTTGTATGGTTAGCTGGGGGGGGGGTATAATTGCATTTTATCCTTGTTGTTCTTGGGGGACCAAGATGCTTAGGATATTGAGGATGGCTTAGTTGAAGTATTAAACTACAGTGGATACATTTTTTTCTTATCTCAGATTTGGTGGTAGGTGGTAAATTTCGGTGGATTTATTCTGTGTTGGAATGAGGCTGTCTGGGAGACAGCCAGACTGTAGGAATAAATTTGGCCTGTTTGTAAGGATCCAGTCCAGGACTGAATGTTTGTTTGATGTTTTGTCTACTCTAGTACACATTTGGATTGTTTGTGAGAAACCATGTAGGTTAATGTGGTCAGTGGGATTTTAAGAGCTACAAGCGAGACAGTCCATATTAAAGTCACCCATTACAATTGTTTCCTGAGGGAGGGATGTTGCTGCCCAATTTAGGATGTGTTCTAGAGTAGTCAGGTTGTTCCCAGGTGGGATGTAGGCTCCCACTATGTTCAGATGTCGACGAACGTTCGTAACCAAGAGGACTTTTCAGTTCCTGGAATCATCTATCCGGAAGTGACAGCACCAGGGAGAAGGCGGAGTATTGATCATACATGCCCGAGGGTTAACTTCCATGAATGGATTAGAAAAGATCTCTCTCTTTTTGAGACAGATAAAGTAGTTGTGTCAACTGAAGCACCACCAATTACTTTTAACAACAAACTTGTGGACTTGGAACATAAACTCTCCAAGGTGAGGAGTCTACAATGCGATAATTCATATTTGACTGAATGTTTGAGACGTAAGCTTGTGCTTAAAGGCTTGCATCTTTTTAAGTTTCTGACAGGCATTACTTTAAAAGAGAAAGACAAAACAGACTTGATAGCTATGTTTGACCGGTTTGGGTCAGAATTAATGCAATTTATTATTAGTTTAAATAATTCATGTATAGAAGAGTTGATAGAAAAAGTGTCTGTCTGCGCTAAACAAAGACATTATGGATGATTTACTTTTTGAAATCTATGTACAGAGATGTGATAACATGTATGACCGTATAGAGAAACAAGTGGGTTTAAATATGGAAAGGAAGAGAAAAAAATTAAATAGAGATACTGAAGAATATAAGAAGGGGGTGGCTTACCCTACGCCCAAGATTTACAACAGTTTAACAACAGCTGTAGAAACCAGATGGCATATGGGGAAAGTAAGAGAGGGGACTATTACTGATTGTAATGATGAAGGAGATGCACCAGATATTAATCAACAGCAAAATAATGGTTACCCCCCGCTTCGAAGATCAGAAAGAATAGGTAACCGCAATAAAGAAAGAAACAACAACAGTAAAAATTACAATAATTCTTTTCATTACACCCCAGCACCCCAGGGCACATGGAACCACCAAAGGGGAAAGCAGTGGGCAGGATACAGGAATTAATGTCAGAAATAATTTGCTCATAAAAAAAGGAGAAACAGGGAGTCAAAAAGAAAATGTTAACGTTTCCTATGGTGGTAAAGTAGTTAGTTTACAAGGATTTAATATCTTCAGTTATAGTCATTGGGAGATTAATAATGAGCATTTTTCACTTTTCAGTAAAAGTCTGAAGTTTATTCCAAGTAGTCAGATTAGTATACCTGAAACCATGACAGAGATTAAGATATTTACCAAGAAGTTAGGACTACATTTGATGTTTCAGGATAAGAATAATGAGAATTTACGAACAGTTAATAGGGAAGAAACGTTTCAGCAAAGGAGTACATTTAACGCCCCCACTCATCCCACTATAGCAGTGTATGAAAATCTATGTCTTAAAGACGCCTACTTGGTTTTGACCTCTTACAGGAAAACTTTTTTTAATCTTAATAAGCAAGAAACAATACTACTAAGGGGAATAAGAGTAGATGACTCCATTACAGTAATGAAACCCGATAAAGGGGGTGGGATGTTCTTAAAAGAAAGTATTAATTATAGTGCCCAAATGTTGGAGATTGTTTTATGATACAAATAAATATATGGAAGCTTCATACAATGAAGTAATGATTTCCCACAGAAAGGTGCAACTATTTTTGGAAGACTCATTATTTCAGGGTATTATTTATGAGGAATTATTTAATTTACTAAAAACTGTCCATCCTACCTCAGGCATTTGGAATTCCGAAGGTCCATAAGGACGTTTTAGATCCACCATATAGAGTCATTATTACATCACAAGGTAGCTCTACCTACCCCCTAGGGGTATACATAGATTACTCAAGCAGTCAGTGTTGTCTATTGGTTACATCTTAAAGGACTCGTGGGACTTCTTGTCTAGATTTAAAAAGGAATTATTTTCATTTGATGTATCTTTTACTACATTGGACGTGGTTGATTTATTTACTACTATACCGCACCAAGAAGGACTTGATTTGTTTTCGGAAGCAGTTATTGATCTTACTGACTTGAATAGTACAATGATTAATTTTGTGGTCAACATTATGGATATGATTTTAGATAACAATTACTTCATGTTTATGGGGAATTGTTTTAAGCAGATAAAGGGAGTAGCAATGGGGACCAGTTGTGCCTCCATATATGCAAATATGGTGATGCATGCCTGGGAACGCAAGTTCATGTTTACAACTGAATTCAAAGATAGATGGTATTTATATCTCCGTTTTTTTGATGATGTTTTCATCCTTTGGAAGGAACCAGGTTCAGCAAACACTGATTTAGCCTTTTATTTAAATCTTCCTTCATTTTTAAGCTTTACTAGTAATAGTTCAGATACCAGTACAGACTTTTTAGATGCAAGAATTTCTAAAGAGGAATCCACTATTTTTCGTAAAGAAACATTTTTTAACAGCTATTTAAATTTTAATAGTTAACATCCCTTTAAAACTAGGAAGAATATTTTAAAAGGTCAATTAGTCAGAGCATCAAGAATGTGCTCTGATTGGAATTCCTTATGGGAAATTTTATTTATCACAAAATTATTTGTAGAAAGAGGTTATCCTGGGGACCTCATTTGTGAAGTAAGTCTTGAGGTGGCACAAGCCTGGGGTACGAAGTTTAAACCCCTTTTGGGTGAAGGTACTACAAATGTGAGATATAAATCAAACCCACTAGTTAAAGAATAACAGAAGTATGGTAGTTCCTTTTGAGGAGGGCTTCAAAGAAGTGAAGGAAATAATGAAAAAATATTGGGTTATTTTTAGGACCAACACAGACTTCACATGAATTTTAGGGGAAGAACCTAGGTTTATTTATAGAATGGGGAAAATCTTAAATATTTGTTTGGACATAATATCATTGTGTATAACCCA
The DNA here is from genome assembly GCF_019279795.1 of Protopterus annectens. NCBI lineage: Eukaryota > Metazoa > Chordata > Ceratodontiformes > Protopteridae > Protopterus > Protopterus annectens. Next base: position 1,788,840,988 of record NC_056729.1, read on the forward strand.
CTTGAAAAAGGTACGACGAAGTGTGGTTGCTGTGCCTTTTGTAAACTTATTTTGGATGATAAATGTATAGTTTTGCCTGAAAGGACAAGACCAGCAGTTTTAAAACCTGGGAATTGTGCCACAAAAGGTTTGGTACATTTAGCTGTGTGTGACACCTGTAAATATTGTTACGTTGGCAAGACCGAAAGACAATTAAGAAAACATATATATGAACATGGTTATGCTATCTCTTAAAAAAATGACAAATGCTTTGTACACACATTCTTTGAAATGTATTGGTTTTAAAAGGTTTAAATTTGGTATTTTAGAAACAGTTCAAAAATCACCAGGATTGGTGGGAATTAAATAATGAACTATGTGAGCTAAAGTGGCAATTTTTATTAAATTCATTTTTTGAACCTGGATTAAATGACACTGTCTCTAGCACCTATTTTAAAATTCAAGGCATTGATTAGATAAGACCATCTGGCATTTTTTCAATTCTGGTTTTTATGTAAGCCTGTCTTTTTAAAGTTTTGCAAAGATATGTATTAATTAATTGGGTTATAATTATTCAATTGGATGTTTGTATTTAAGTTGGGGTTTGCTGTGTCTTTTTATTCTGAAGAAGTCTTGGCATGGACCAAGACGAAAGCACTTAATCATTTGGCTTGCTGTAATAAATTCTGTTGCTGATTATTTCTAAAGGACTTCTCATGGGAATTGGCTGGCTTCTTTCACAGTTTTTTCCTGTGGTTGTTTTTATGAATTTACTATCACGAAAAGATTTTTGCCCTTTGGTTTGCAGATGTTTCTTTGGATTAATTGTTAGTTTAGTAAACAGTACTTCAGTGTTGTTAAAGTTTGGGATGGCTAGGTCTAAAGTTTCTAAACTGAAATTGTTTTTGTATAGAAAGGAGATACCGCCACTTCTTTTCTATTGTCTATCTAGCCATGTATACTGTATCCTTGGGGAAGTATTTCATTGCTAGCGATGTCTAGTTTAGTCTGGTTTCTGTTATAAGGGCTATAGCTGGAGTATACAGAGCAAGGGTGGCATACAAATCTTGAATTTTGTTCATGACGCTTCTGAGATTTATATTAAATAGAAGTTATGTTCTTACCATAACGTTCCATGTTAGTTGTCTTCTTCTCGCCTTCTTCTTGCTGGATGGGTTCGGAGCCGACCTCGGCTCTGACTCGGCCACTCTAAAAGCTCGAGAGTTGGTTCCACCGGCTCGAGGCTCCCCTTATATCCCACAATGCTAGGCGAGAGTTACCTCAGATCTCGTTTGTAAGCTAACCCCAGCTTATAATAGTAACAGTATAACTGTAAACAGAGTCCACCTCTAACAACAGGAAGAAAGAAGGGTGACCTACATCCTGAACCAGGAAATATGCATAATAGCATATATCTAAGAAAAAGGTGGTAGAAAGAGAGGTCACAATCACAACTCCTCTAGGTCTGTCCAGGCCAGGGGGAAGGAGGGTGGGGACAAGAAGAAGGCGAGAAGACGACAACTAACATGGAACGTTATGGTAAGAACATAACTTCTATATGTTAAGTTGTCTATCTCGCCTTCATTCTTGCTGGATGGGACCGTCCTAGCACCTTGTCCGGGTGGCCTAACGGAACAGACTCCTGAGAACAGTGGAACCAAAGTTAGCCCTATGCCTAGAAGCTAAATCCAACTTATAATGAGAAATGAAAGTGTGAGGAGTAGCCCAAGTAGCCGCTGCACAAATGGTGTCAATAGGCAGTCTGTCTTGGAAGGCTAAAGAAGTAGCCAAAGCTCTGGTGGAATGGGCCTTAGGTTTATTAGGCAGCTTTTGATGTCTAATTTCATATACAAGGGAAATCAAAGATGTTAGCCATCTGGATAATGATACCTTTGAAACTGAAAGTCCCTTTCTGCTTTCGCATAGGAGACAAACAGCTGATCAGATTTTCTGAACTGTTTTGTTCTATCCAAGTAGTACCTCAATTGACGGTGAACATCCAGGCAGTGTAATTTTTGTTCAGACCTATTGGAGTATTCTGGAAAAAGACAGGTAGATCAATGCTTTGATTTAGATTTGACGTCGAGACCACCTTAGGCAAAAAGGACGGGTTAGTTCGTAGGATACTCTGTCCTTATGAAACAAAAGATAAGGAGGACGACAGCTGAGTGCTTGAAGCTCTGAAACTCTTCTAGCTGATGTAATAGCTACCAGAAAAGAGTCTTCCATGATAATAATTTTAAAGAACAGGAGACTGCAGGTTCGAAAGGGGAGAATCAAAGAAGCAAGAACTAAATTTAGGTCCCAAGGAGAAGGAGGATTTCTTATAGGAGGTCTGAGAAGAAAAACTCCTTTCAAAAAGGCTTTGCAAAGCTTGTGGGACATTAAGGCAGATTCAGAAATACCCACATGAAAGTTAGAAATAGCTGCCAATTGAACTTTAAGTGTAGAGGGAGATGAACCTGCATGGAAGAGTTCAGCTAGAAAATCAAGGACTAATTGGATGGAAGCAGTGAAAGGATCTATGTCCTTTCCTTGAGCCCAATATGTGAAGCGTTTCCACTTACTCAAATAAATCTTCCGAGTGGAAGATTTATGGGAAGCTATCAAAATATCTCGAACAGAGTGAGATAATTGAGGAAGCCTGGCTAAGGTTGGAACTGGAGGAACCAAGCAGTGAGGTTCAGAGAGGGAGGAGCGATGAAACTGACCCGACTGATGGATCAAAAGATCTGGAACTAGGTCCAGATTCCACGGTCGCTCCAAAAGAAAACGATGTAGAAAGGGGAACCACACTTGTCGAGGCCAGTAAGGAGCAATGAGGATCAATGAGGCCTTCTGAGCGATAGCTTTCTGTATCACTTGAGAGATTAGTGGGAAGGGAGGAAATGCATACAGAAGTCCCCGGGGCCAAACTTGGACTAGAGCGTCTCTGCTGGGTTGGCCTGGTAAAGGGAATAGAGTGAAATATTCTCTGCACTTGCTGTTTTGGGGAGTAGCAAAAAGATCGCAGCAAGGCTGACCCCACTTGAGAAAAATTTCTCTCACTACAGAGTCTTTCAGAGACCACTCGTGAGGCATGAGGATAGCTCTGCTCAACTTGTCCGCAATTTGATTGGACTTTCCGGGATGTGCGTTGCTATCAGAAACCGCTGAGAAGAAATCGCCCATTGCCACAGTCTGAGTGCTTCTCGACACAGGGGTATGACCTGGTTCCGCCTTGTTTGTTGATGTACCACACTACAGACATATTGTCTGTTTGGATTGCAATCGTTCCCAAGGGAAGAGAGTCTTGAAGGGCTTGCAACGCTAAAAGCACTGCTCTCATCTCCAGAACATTTATGTGCAAGTGGCATTCGTTTGGTTGCCATGTGCCCTGGACCGTCCTGCCCTGATAATGCCCCCACCCGATCAGGGAGGCATCCGTTGTCAGAGTAGCAACCGGAGGGTGGAACAAAGGGTCTTCCCAACAAGAGCTGAGGGAAGACATCCACCACATGAGATGATTTTTGCACGCTTGCGTGATCATAATGGTGTGAGACATTGGAAGTTGCTGGTATGACCATTGAGTAAAGAGCATCCATTGAAGGATCCGCATGTGGAATCTGGCTAATGGAAGCAGAGGTATGGCCGCTGCCATAATTCCCAACACTTTCAGAACTAACCTGGCTTTGATTCTGTTGTTGTTGAAAAGGAGTGATACCAGTTTGTGAATGTCTGTTATTCTCTGATGTGACATGTTTACTGTATCTAGATTTGCGCCTATGTAGGTAATAGTACGACAAGGCGACAAAACAGACTTTTCGCAATTTATTGAAATACCCAGCTTTTGACAAATGCGAAAGGTGTAATCCCTGGCCATCAGAAGGAGATGCTTGGTGGGAGCTGTGAGGAGCCAGTCGTCCAAATATGGAAACACCTGGAATCCTTGTCGTCTCAGGTGAGAAGCTACCACTGCCATGCATTTGGTAAACACCCGGGGGGCAGTGGTGAGACCAAAGGGCAGGGCCCTGAACTGAAAATGACTGGTTCCCAGCCTGAAGCGGAGGAATCTTCTGGAGCGTCTGTTCATTTTTATGTGATAGTACGCATTCTGAAGGTCTATAGAGCACATCCAGTTTCCTTTGCCCAAAAGGGGAAGGATGGATTGCAGCGTGACCATCCGAAATCTTGTTTTCTTGACTGATCTGTTCAAGATACTGAGATCCAAAATTGGTCTCCAGTCCCCTGTTTTCTTCGGAACTAAAAAGAACCTTGAGTAGATTCCGGATCCTTGCTGGTCTGCTGGAACTGGCTGAATTGCTCTTTTTGCAAGCAGTTTTGAAATCTCCAAAACCGCTAGATCCCTTTGAGCGGGTGGAACATCTGGAAGGGATTTTTGACTGATTTGGAATGCGAAGAAAGGGGATAGAATAGCCTTCGAAATGATGGACTGTACCCATTTGTCTTGAGTCAGGGATAGCCAGGCTTCTGGGTACAGTGACAATCTTCCCCCGGCTGCCTCCGAAGATGGGCAGTCGGGCAACACCTCAGGGATGCTGAAAGGGCTTGTCAGGGAAGGCTTCCCGATTGCCCTGGTTCTGCTGACCCCCCCCTGCCCCTAGGGCGACCTCTACCATTGTTATTCCCGCCTCTGCCTCTGGCGGGAAACGACTCTGTGTCAGGCGAAGTCCCTTGAGATTGTTTACGGAACCACATCTTTCCACCTTTCTGGCCTTTGGGGTAAGGCCTAGAAGGAGTAGAAAAACGGACTCCGACGGCAGAAAGGGTCTTGCCATCAGTTTCGCACCTAGTCAAGGTTTCTTTCACTTGAGGACCAAAGAGGGATGATCCATCAAACGGGAGTTAGTGAAAGACGCCTTGAAGGGTCCGCAAAATTGCATAGCCGCATCCAGGCATGCCTACGTAAGGCCACACCTGTCCCTGCGGCTCTGCTCGCTCCATCAGCCGCAAGAAAGAAGGCGCATGGAGGAGTTGGTTATGGAGTTAAGGGTAGCCAGCTGCGTGTTCATCTTATCTTGGAAACCCGTAGCTGTAGGGTCCTTTAACATTTCACTCGCTTCCTTGATCAAGTCCCTTTGAAGACGAGTAAAATGACACAGGTAGTTCAGCGAACGCATGGTAAATGTCGCTGACGAGAACATCCGCTTCCCGTACCTGTCCATGGACCTAGATTCCTTGTTAGGTGGATGGACAGGTACTGAAGGATCAGCTAGCTCCTTCTTAGTGGCAGCAGCTACCACCATAGCATCCACAGAAACTCCTTTTGTTAAGAACTGTTTGTCTGCTGGTGCCGTTATGAACTTGGAGGGTCTCCTGGGAGTGGGGTCCACTGAATCAGGAGCCGTCCATGCCTTCTTAGCAACCACCTGCATGAGGGGGTCAAAGTGGGGAGACACCCAGGAGGTGGAAGGACGAGAGCCAAACGCCTCAAGATACACAGATTCGTCCTCCGAAGGGTTGAGGGCTGGCCAATTCCCCTCTGTTTGAGGATCTCCAGAATGTCTGCAAATGAGACATCTTCAGAAGGGGAACGGGGGGAACCCTCAGAATCATCCAAATCTGTGTCTGACGTGATGGACTCAGGTGAGTCAATGTGTTTCCTCTTACACTTCCTCTTCCGAGGGGGCTCTTCTGCCAAATCAGGAGAGGCCTCGGAAGAGGATGAAATCCCCACAGGGGGTTCCTGAGGAGCTGGCTCTCTGCGGTCCGGGATGAGGGAGTGAGTCGACTTAACCTGAGGCACTGTAGAGGGAGGGGCGGACGGAGCCGACTGTGGAGTAGAGCCAGGCTCTAACACACTCCGCATGACCTCGAATGCACCCCTGTCAGGCAGAGCCAGAGGTCCCCGCTCCGAGAAGCTAAGAACCCCCCTCGGCACCGACAGTGATGGCTCCGAGGCCGATGTCGGAGCCGAACTCACCAGCGCCGAAGCACCGAGAGGGAGAGGGGGGTCGGACAAGGGTCCGATGCCACTCACCCCCTCGGAGCCGATGAGGGAAGTCCGGCGCCGAGATTCTTCCAAGGAAGAAATCGGAGCCGACGACGGAGCCGAAGACAATTGTATCGGCTCCGACGCTATCACAGTCTCGGTTCCGACGCAACCCGGCTCCGAGCTCAAGAGAGTCGAAGGAGGAATATGTTGATGGACCGGGGCAGGCATCGACTGATGAGTCGGGCTCTGAAGCATCTGGGTCAGTGCCTCGGACTTAAGAAGTCGACTCACTACCCTCTGAAGGTCATGATCCGACAGCCTCGATGACCTAGAGGAGTGAGATCTTTGGCCCCGTTCAGACAGCAGGGGAGATCCTGGAGCCGAATGAACGGAGCCAAGAGATGGTGACCTGGACCTCTTCCTAGTTGTCGGCTCCGAAGTCTGGTCGGAGCCGACACGGAACTTAATACCTCGGCTCCGCCGAGCCGAGGGAACCACAGAAACTGTGGACTGAGACTCATCGGCTCCAGCCGGAGCCGATGTAGGCAGAGGTTTAGAAACCTTAGGTCTCGGCTCAGTTGTCGGAGCCGAAGACCTAGATGCCTTAGAGGGCTTCCCAGTAGAAACAGAAAGGGAATCCTCTGGCTTGAGTAAGCCCCTCAAGATCAATTTATTTTTTCTTTCCTGCAGGACCCTGGGGCTGAAGCCATGGCACACAGCACAGGAGTCCTGCAGGTGCAAAGGTCCCAGACAGTAGACACAAGAAGTGTGAGCGTCTGTCAGAGACATTTTCTGACAGCACGCATCACACTTCTTGAATCCGGAGACCTTTGCTTCCTTAGACATTTTTAAGAAGGTGTAATCAAACACACACACACACACACACACACACTAATTACACCCTGTCAAGTTTAAATTATAATAAAACCACTAACTAGGTTTTTTTAAAATAAAATAATACACACACTCCCTAGGGAAGAGAAAAAGGCCAAAAGGCCCAAGGGAAGAACCTAAAGTTCTTGAGGGAAAAAAAACGGGAATTTTTTAGAAGGGGATAAAAATTTCTCTTAAACTAAGGGAAATAAGTAAAAATATTAAAATTAAAGGGGTTTTAATAGACTAAATTACACAAGAAAAAGTCACTTACCAAGAACCGGTAGAAAACCAACCTCGATAGCTGTAGCGGCAAACGAGATCTGAGGTAACTCTCGCCTAGCATTGTGGGATATAAGGGGAGCCTCGAGCCGGTGGAACCAACTCTCGAGCTTTTAGAGTGGCCGAGTCGGAGCCGAGGTCGGCTCCGAACCCATCCAGCAAGAATGAAGGCGAGATAGACAACTTAACATCTAGTCGTAAGTCCGTACCTTTTCTGGGGAGATGCAACAGTTATTGGGGCTGGGTTGGGGTGTAAAACTCTAGATGGGTTGGATTGGTTTGGGTACCAGGGTCAAGGCAAATATCTCCACCAAGTATGAGTTGTGATGCAATGTGAACTATAAATTTTACGTATTTTGAAATAAATCTGCCCTTTAATAACATTGTTCAAAAATGTGGGATCCATCCTGTCATTTTTTTTTTAAGTAACTGTTCCAATTCACTTAGTTTTTCAAAATGATGGTGAGAAGTCTTTTGTTGCCAGGGTCTTTGTAACCAGCTATATCAAGAAAATTAATCTTCCACTCATCATACTGCACAGCAAACCTTAGGAATTTACAGGTTCTATTATGGTACACTGAGTATTCATGAAAGCATTCCATATGGTTATTCCACAAAAAATAGACACATATTTACTAAAACAACTAAAACAGAGTACTTTTTTCTTTATAACTGATAAAAATAGTATCCTGTACCCATAAAATCATCAATATATTTGTAGAACTGGGAGCCATAATGGCGTCAACATCTTATCTTCTGTCTCTAAATCTTGATCAATACACAATAAAAATGGAGCACTTACCACTACTTCAGGAAAAGCATAAGATCACCCATTCTCTACCACTGTCATAGTTTTGGTCATTCTCTACCACTGACATAGTTGTTATTCTCTACCACTGACATAGGTGTCATTCTCTACCACTGACATAGTTGTCGTCATCATCATAATCATCAATTCCCTTTTTGTATTGTTACATGGAACCAGGGGATCAAATCAACATTAGTTGATGTGACCAAATCAAGTAAATTTTATACAACTGAATGGCTAGCCTTGACACGTTTTATATGAATACTCATAAAATATTTCCAAACCTTTGCCTTGAGCAATGTTACTGTACAATGGCATTAGGTCCAACATGATTAAATTGTTTAAAGAGCACCAGGTAAAGCCAACACAGATTTATCTTGTAAGAATCTTTAAATTATGGTATTTAAGAACACTGGTCAAAGCCTGTAAAGAGCACTTTGTTTGCCTTCTACAAAAATGGACTTGAATTAGTAGGAGTTGCTGCTGCCCTTTTGGGAAATACCATATGCTATAAGACAAAGTTAAGGGATCACTTGGTTGTAATAAACATTACTTTTGCAAACTTATCTTGAAGTCATTTATAACAGTAAGCAGTGACAGTGTTCTCTTATCCAGTGATGTACTGGAGTGTATACCTTCTTTTGAAAATGAAAGAAGAAATCAGCTAGAAGAATGACTGAATACTTTCTTTTGATTTAAAATAATTCAGACACAGTTTTGAATGGCTACAGCAAATTAACGGGTTTCAATTATATAATGCTCTTAAAATAACACCACAATGGTCAAAAGAAATTTAACAGCATAATTTTGTGACAGTTCTGACAAGTACTATCTTAACTATGATTTACTTGTAGCTTACAATTATGCAGGCTACAAGAAAGACTGCATGCGTTATTTTACTTGGGCTTATAAGTATGCTAAAAATGTCAATATTGCCATTAAGGGGTAGCTGCCCCTTACTTCACCTCGGATAAGGTCCCTATACTTTTAAGAGGACTGTGGTATACCACAGGTATGGCTAGATCACCCTAGTAAACCAAAAACGCAGTGTTCCTTTTGCTTCTACACTTTCATTGCCATGTCCCACTGTTCAACACAGAAGCACAATCTGCTTGTGCTTAAACAGCAGTACTCTGTAACTTGTTGTGAAAATTACTTACATACAGGTGTTGGGCTTAGCAAGTATTTTCTTTCTTTCTAATATGCAGATGGTGGTTAATTTGTATAACTCTTAATATTTGATGTTTAAGCTGTCACTGGACACAGGTGTCATTGACTAACAAGATTCAGAAAAGCAAAGCATTTATTGTTTGACTGTGTGCTACATCTCTGTTATGTCACATCTGCAAGTCAAGTTTTGATTCATGACTTAATTTATGTTTGTTTTTACTTCTATAAATTAAATAAACTATCTGGTGCAAACAATAATGCTCCTACTACTGCAACAGTAGAAAAGCTCAACAATATTCTGTTTTCTCAAAGCAAAAGGAAAGCAACTCCTAACACTGTCTTTGTTCCTTTCCAGAGATCCATTAAGGAGACTTCAGGCGAGACACTCCTATTTTTTTTAGCTACTTCTATGACAACTACTGAATCTCTGGAAACTATTGCGAGTCCGTAGATTTAAGACTCTTATAATTTGAATGAAGGGGCTTTAACAACTTTCCATGACTCTGGTGAAAAAAATGGTACTAATTTTCTCTCTCCCCACTAATCTAACATTATTAGGGGCACTCCTGCTTACTCAGTGACAGACCTTTACATGGTTAATTAGTGAAGTATAAAATTCCTGTATCAGAAAAATCAACATTTTTCTACCCACAGAAGAACACAGATCATTAGACTACTTTTTCCTCTGTTTTATCTAACATCAACAGGTGACATACCCTTAGCATGATGCGATGTTCAATGTTCAGCAGGATCTTTTTCTTCTCTCTGTAGTCTCTTATCAGTGCATGCAGTGTATCGCAATGTGGGACCCAACCAATCAATCCGGAGTTTGTGGACAAAGGAATGACAGCATACCTTTGAATGCTAGTTTAAACAAATACACAAGTTTAAATATAAAGCAATATATCTTGTTACTACAGCTCTATAAAATAATCTCTATATACAAGGGTCAGAAGTTATACTTCTGGTCATAAGACTTTAATAAAATACGGTCAGGAATCAAATGCAAATTTTTTCACTGTCAAAATCTGCTATCACAATAGAAATACTTAACTCAGTGCTAGTAAACTGCATAGCAATAGACTGACACGCTTTATACATTAATCACAAATTAAATATTGATCAAAGGAATTGCAAAAATCATTTATTAAGATCACGGCAACTAATGTTAACAGCAGGCCATGATTTCCCAAAAATACGAGGGAAAGGTGGTCCACACAGCCTACCTGGACCTCGCAAAAGCCTTCGATACAATACCCCACTCTGGCATTATAGATAAGCTCACCAGCTTAAATATAAACCCCTATGTCACTAGATGGGTTGCAAACTGGCTCAAGGACAGAACCCACATGGTTAGAGTTGCTGGAGTCATGTCAGACTCCAAACCAGTTACAAGTGGCGTCCCACAAGGCTCAATCCTGGGACCTCTCTTGTTCGATATATATTTCTCGGAGGTACAGGCCAACACGGAAGGACTGTGGCTGACCAAGTTCGCAGATGACTGCAAACTAGGCGCCATAATCGACTCTCCAGCCGACACAAGCATCCTACAAAAGGGCCTCATAGAAACAGACAACTGGTGCCAGAGCCACGGCCTCAAGCTAAACGCCAAAAAGTGTATAGTCATCCCCTTTGGTAAAAACAAAGTGCCCATAAATTACCACATAGGTGGTAATCCATTAAGTACGGAAGAAGTAATTAGGGACCTGGGGACCCAAGTTGATAGCAATCTCTCATTTGAAAACCACGTTGCCAAAGTGGTTAGAAAAACATTTTATATAGCCCATCTAATCATGAAGGGATTCACATCTAGATCAGGGGAGGTCATCGTGCCTCTTTACTCATCCCTCATCAGGCCCATAATTGAGTACAATGACCCTTTTGGGATGTACCTTACCAGACACCTGCAGCAACTGGAAAGACCCCAAAAGTACCTCACCAAGAGGATCAAAGGGCTCAAACAGATGCCATATGCTGCCCGGTTAAAGAAACTCCAGCTCTGCTCAGTGGCATACTACCGCTTGCTCAGAGGCGATCTGTGCCTGACGTATAAAGCCATGTCCAACCCGGAATTAATGGACATGCTGCACCTCAGAAAATCCAAATCCCATCAAGCTACGCGCTCGAGTGACTTGAACCTCAGCACTGAAATAAATAGGACATGCTGGAGGGACAGATTCATAACCCAGAGGCTCCCTTCACTCTGGAATAAAATCCCAGTCCAGGTTAGGCAGAGTCTCTCATTGACTGTCTTCAAGAGGAATCTTGATGAGTGGATGGGAGATCGTAGGTTTACCCCGGGTATCACTTCTGTGTCACTGTTAGACAGAGGCACAGTATACTAACCTCGAAAAAGGGCATAGCAAAATTCAATTAAAATGGGTGGCGAAAGCCAAACACACTCTGGCTAGGCTTATAAATGCCCTAGGGCAGATAGCCTAGTATGAACCTATGAATAAGCTAACCAACTGCTTTTGTATTCGTATTATCTCTCTCAACACCTGATATCACCATTCTGAAGACTTTTTTCATCACATCATTAGGAGACCCCCCCCCCCAATAAAAAAATATTAAATGCCTTCATTCTTATGTGAATGGATGCACAACTATAAAAGACAGATGTACTTTTTTGAGTTGTGTCTGCAACAATAGAACACAGTTTGCTTTAAATAAAAGAATAAAATAAGACATGGACAGCAAAATGTGATGACAACAGAGAACCTTGATAAATCTTTACCTCTTGGAAGATCACAGTCTTCCTTGAAAACGGATCTAATGTCTGCGGTATCCTAGAAGATGTGGTGCAATATTAGTTGCATGTGTGACTACCTATCATTTTGAAATAAATCTGTCAGCAGGATATCACTTTTATAATTAGTTAATAATAGTAAAACCTATGAGTGGAAGAAACAAACAAAAAAGTGGAACAGGCCTGGAGGAAAATGTTGCCAGATCCTGCATTAGAATCACAGGCAGAATCTTAAGCCTTGCTCTGACTGGTGTATCTAGTGATGGAAAGGACCATGGCATCAGCTTATGTTTCGGCAATAATACTTTAAATACCTCAATGAAAAAGGCAATAGAACATAGAGTATCTTATAAGAAGTGAGAGTTGATAAGCTTAGAAAAGGACTTGCTTGCCTTCCTATAGCAAAAGTTTATGCCTTACACCAAATGGTCAGACATGGTCCAGTTCACATGCCTGAGAACCTCCACCAGCCCTCCATTCCCCAGCACAGCCAGGTGGTAGGGAGATGGACCATTATGATGGTCCAGGTCGGTGCCCTACACTCTCCACTTCAGCAGCTCCTTTCAGCCCGTAATTAATACCTCTCAAGAGGAAGAATACCTCTGAATGTTTCAACTCGGCTGCTTAGGATGAATTCACTACTGTAGTGCAAGCTCAGCTAGCTTGGAATTCCATTGAGGCAAACATCTAGTGCTCCTACTAGATGTTACCCATGTGGCAAGCCAGAGTTGCCTCTCACCCAAGAGCATGGATGAGCCAGCAACAGCCATGCACTCCCATCCTCCCTGGTCAGGTACTACATGCCTGAGCCATCAGCCAAACTCAAGTCACTCACATTGTAGCCAGGGCTTTATTCCTCTACTAGTTAGAACCGACTAGAAAAAAACGATACATCTTCTAACAAACATTGCCAGCTTTTTAAGAACAATCTACTGTTTTTATGTACCTTAGATTCTTACGGAGAGATGCTGGATCATTGGCAAGTAATGTATTAACTAATCCAAATAGCTGCATCACTCTCTCATCCTGCCGTAGGTCTTCATGACCCTTTAGAAGGAACATAAATTCATGGTTATTACTACCTGTAAGAAATAAAATAGCAGGGGGTTAAACATAAGTTTCACATACAATGAAATTTAAGTACAGGATCATATACAGAATATACACTTTTCTTCTCTGCTAACAAATGAAAACAAATAAAAAATATTCAGTGCATCTGAGGTTTACCACATCCTACTACTGCTTCCATCATAATTGGTATTATTACGGAACCTGATCACACACAGTGCAAAACCTGGGTATACTGTGCATTCAGAACTGCAAATCACAGGATAAAGTTGCAATGTGATGCATTCATCATAATTAAGAGATATGTGAGAATTCAGTGCATCAGCTGATACATAACAGGTTCCACTGCATTGTGCAATGGCTAGGAACACCTTCCTGAGATCAGTCTGTAACTGTTCTTCTAAATTTTTAACTTATACAGGCAGACTGACACAAACATACATCATAAATACACATAAGCGCGTGCATGTGTGTGTGTGTGATTAGAGTAGGAACATTTGGAAGGTAAAAATGCAGAAGACAAAATATCAGCAAAAGCATTTCAAACATTTACATTACCTAATACGAAGACTGCAAAAGATTACAAAAGGAAAATTTAAATTAAAACACTTCTGCAACACTAAGCCTAATCTGTATAAACACAAAGTCTAAATAGTGGTAGTGTTACGGAAAGGTCTTTAAGTATGTTGTAGGGTCTAGGAGAACATACAAACTGCAAACAGGCATTGCCTGGAGATCAGGATCAAACCCTGCACCTTGGAGATGAAGACCTTAACCATTACGCCAACTGGTTTCTGACAGGCTGGTCATACCTTATAAACAGAGTTCACTCCATACAAAGACTCAAATCTGTTACTGTTGGGAAAGTTCTTCTAAGCCTGGGTCCACATGTAACTAAGACAGGCCACTCTAAACTTCTGTCTGGCAAATGGCTTGACAGTAGCCAACACATGGTCGCAGAAAGAGAGACAGTCACAAGACCAGATAGAGTGTCCACAGGTAGATGTCTTCTTAGTAAGGAAAAGGCACAGGAGTAGAATGAACAACTGCAAACTCAGGGTCAGTTACTAACACTTAGGATAAGAGGAGATTAAATAAAAATGGTGATGTATAACCAGTCTACAGCAAAGTCCCCAGGAAGAGAGAAAACGGATAAAGATCTGGAAGACTTTGTTTAACAGTATTTTAAGATGAGAAGGGGTACCAACACCCTGGAAGAAAGCTCTGGTAGCTGTAATACCTAAAGTGGGTAACGGATCCATCAGATTCAGCTTCATACAGACCCATTTCAGTACTAAACTATGATTATAAAGTGTTTATGTCTATAATGGCTAAAAGAATGGCAAAAGTGATGCCAAAATTGAAATATAAGGATCAATGTAGTTTTGTGGAGGGGAGGCAAACATTTGACAACATTAACAGAACACTGATGATCCACAGGGAAGCAGAATATAAGAAAATACCACTGTTTTTGGTGGGTCTTGATGCAGAGAAAGCATTTGACAGAGTAAGATGAGACTTTATGAGCAGGGCAATGGAAGCATTTGCATTCCCTGATGAAATGATAAGGTTGATATGGGTGGATATATGAGGGAACGAAGGTGAAAATTATAGTTGATGGGGTCCTCTCTGATAATTTCTGCTTGAGCAAAGTAACCAGGCAGGGGTGTCCTCTCTCTCCTTTGTTATTTGCATTATATTTAGAACCACTTGCAAAGAAAATAAGGTACTCAGAAATTTAAGGATATAACTGGTATGGTAGTCGAGAAAAGCTGTTTCTATTTCCAGATGATATTTTATACCTGACAAAACCAGAAAGGGGCATTACAGTGCTTTGGAACATTTTGAGACAGTTTCATACCTTTTTGGGATACGAATAATGAAGCTAAAACAAAGGCAGTAGCAGTAAATGATGCACCCACGCACAAACTGGTTCAGCAATATCCGTATTTACCAGGCCATAACAGAATGAAGTATTTAGGAGTATGGATTAAAAATTATTCTGGTGTGCTAGCTAAGGATATGTGGGAAGAGACTAAACAAAAGATAATACAAAAATTGAGAAAATGGAAACGGTTATATGGATATTGATACTAAGATACAAGCAGTTAAAATGTTTTAGTCTCTTTAGTCTTATACACAGGTCAGGCATATTTTTATCAACCAGAGGAGAAGTTGTGGATAGCAATTAATAAAGACTTGAAGGATTTTATTTGGGAGGGGAAGACGGCAATAGTCACGCAGGATAAACTTATTCTTCCAACAGAACAAGGCAGATTGGGATTACCAGATTTGAAGGGGTATTTCAGAGCAACACAGTTAAAGCTATATAGCACAAGCAGAAAACTATAATTCAGAAGGGAAAGGGATGATGATGAAATGGGAGGAAGCTCAAGAAACAAGGAGAGACTGGGATTTTGGATGCAGCCTATTTAATGCGAATAACAATAATCATACAGAACATTATATTCATAAATTAGCAGAAAGTATTCTAAGAACTAAGCCAACATGGGAAAGAAGAAAGATTCTGCTGATGGGGATGACTACAATTAATGATACAGACAATAGGCAACAGGAGGATGGAATTTACTGGAGAAAAATGGCAAAGGAACCAAGGTATTGGGAGCAAATAACTAGAGAGGGAAAGGTAATAGAATGGGAAGATGCCAAAAATTTATTTGGACTGCAGGATACAGACTGCATTCCCTATCAAGGATTGATGGCAAAGTCTAGGCAAAGAGAAAGAAATGGGGGGGTCCTAAACAAAAGACCAGCACTGGTAGAGTTTTTAGAAGAATTTAGAACAGAAGCTACCGCTAAAAAGGGAAAAAGAAGTTATGTCTTATCATAACGTTCTATCTGTATTGTTGATCCTCGTTCAGTCATTAGGCATGGATATCGGTTCCGACCTCGGAATCGAGTTGGCCATTTTCCAAGTTCGCGTCAGCTTCAAACTCTCGAGCTAAACTCTTACTTACAATCCCCCTCTCCCTGTTACCTCAGATTGAGTTTGCAAGTCAAAGAAGGTAGAAGCTACTTCTGGTCAAATAACCTAACAGAACCGGTTGGTAAGATCCACTAGAAACCACAGGAGGGGGAAGGAGGGAGGGTCGTAATGACTGAACGAGGATCAACAATACAGATGGAACATTATGGTAAGACATAACTTCTTTATCTGATATTGTTAATCCTCGTTCATTCTTTACGCATGGGACAGATTCCCCAGCTACCTCTATTCCTGGGAGGCTCTCATGGAAGGACATTTCTGAACACCATAGAACCAAAAGATGCTCTTCCCCTGGACGCCAAGTCTAATTTGTAATGACTGATGAAGGTATGAGGCATAGCCCAAGTTGCAGCTGCACAGATGTCATGTAAGGAAGCTCTGGCATGGAAGGCAGCCACAGTTGCCACCAATCTTGTTGAATGAGCTTTCATGGTAGTAGCCAACGAGATATTGTGTTGTGTATAAATGAAGGTCACACAGACCTTTAACCATCTAGCTAATGTGACCTTAGCAACAGCAGATCCTAATCTAGGCCCAGAAAAGGCCAAAAATAACTGGTCAGATTTACGAAAGGGCCTAGTCTTGTTTAAGTAAAAACTAATTTGCCTGTGGATATCTAGGGTATGTAGGCAATACTCTCCTTTGTTTGAATGATTGGGAAAGAAAACTGGCAATTCAATAGCTTGATTAATGGACATTTCAAAGATCACTTTAGGCAGAAAAGTTGGATTAGTTCTCAGAGACACTCTATCTCTATGACAAATCAAGTATGGACTCTTGATACATAGAGCATGGAGTTCAAAAATACGTCTGGCAGAAGTAATGGCGACCAAAAACAAGGTTTTCCATGACAAATACTTGAAGTCGCAAGAAGAGGCAGGTTCGAAGGGTGGCATTGTCAGAGCTTGTAGAACTAATGATAAATCCCATGGTTAAATAGGCTCTCTAAAAGGTGGCTTCAGACGATTTACACCTTTTATGAAGGTCTTGCACAATTTGTGGGACATAAGAGAGGAATCTTGGACACCCTCATGAAAATTAGAAATTGCAGCCAAATGAACTTTAATGGTAGAGGCCGACAGACCCAATTGAAAAAGGTCGGCCAGATGGTCTAGTATTATCGACACTGGTGCTGAGAAGGGATCTACTTGTTTATCTTTCAGCCAACAGGTAAATCTTTTCCACTTGCTCAGATAAGCAATTCTAGTGGAAGACTTATGAGATGCAATGAGAATATCACGTACCGGTAAAGAAAGATCATTTTGCCTGGCAATCAAGGGAACTGGAGTAGCCAAACCGAGAGCTTCAGGCTGTTCAACTTGGGATGAATCAGGTTCTGTGGATGTGAGATAAACTCTGGGGTTGGATGGAGAATCCATTGTCGATCTAGTAGGTGAGGCCAAAGGAAGGGGAACCAAATCTGTCGAGGCCAATATGGTGCTATGAGGATCACCTTGCTCTTCAACCGACGGGTTTTCTTCAGAAACTGGAGAATGAGGGGAAAGGGTGGAAATGCATAAAGAAGACCCAAGGTCCAATCGTAGACTAGAGCGTCCCTGGGTGACTGTTCCGGAGGGGGAATTGGGGTGAAGTAATTGCCTCATTTGTAGTTGGTCGGGATGCAAAGAGGTCGCAGCAAGGACGGCCCCAGCAGTGGAAGATCTCCGCCACTATCAAGGGATTCAGGGACCACTCGTGAGGCTGAAGAATGCACCTGCTGAGTCTGTCTGCTATCACATTGGAACTCCCGGGAATATGCGTTGCTAGAAGAAAACAGTTGGTAGCCATCGCAAATTGCCATATCCTCATGGCCTCACGACAAAGGGGGTAAGATTTGGTTCCCCCTTGCGTTTTGATGTAGCACACCACCGCCATGTTGTCTGATTAAATCACAATTTTCCCAGACGGCAGCAGGGGATGGAATGCTTGCAACACCAGAAGCACCACCCTCAGCTCTAGAACGTTTATATGCAGATGGGCCTCCAGTTCGGACCAAGTGCCTTGGACTGTCTGCCCCTGCCATAGCCCCCCCACCTCATCGGGGAGTCGTCCGTGGTCACTGTGGCCTTGGGATGCTGGGGGGAGAAGGGGCGAGACCACTGTGACAGATTGTGTCTCATCCACCAATTTAAATCCTGTTTGCACCTGTGGGTTACTCTGATCATGGCTGAAAGAGGATGCTGAAAAGGATACCATTGGGTAAGCAGTAGCCATTGTAGAAGCTTCATTTGAAACCTGGCCAGGGGAACAATTGTGAAGGAGGCTGCCATGGAACCCAACAGCTGTACAACTGAGTGAGCCGTGGATTTCTCCCTTGAAAGGATTGGAATCAGTTGTTGCTTTATCCTTAGAATTCTGTGCTCTGGAATAGCAGCTCTACAGTTGTTTGTGTCCAAGATAACCCCTATGAATTCTGTCGACTGAGATGAAGTGAGATTGGATTTTTGCCAGTTTATGGTTATGCCTAGTCTTTGAGCAGCGAGGAGAGAGTATGCCAGGGCTTTTTCCAGTAGATGTCTGGTGGGGGCGGAAATGAGCCAGTCATCTAGGTATGGAAACTCCTGGAATCCCTGAAGTCGCAAGTGAGCTGTGATAACTGCCATGCACTTCGTGAACATTGTGAGGGCTGTAGAGAGTCCGAAGGGCAGTACTCTGAACTGGTAGCGATTGGCTCCCACACGGAAGCGCAGAAATCATCTTGATGGCCTGTCCACTTTTATGTAGTAGTATGCATCTTGAAGATCTATCGAGCACATCCAATCATCTTTTTCCAAAAGCGGGAGGATAGACTGTATTGTGACCATCTGGAATATTTGTACTCTCACAAACTTGTTCAATACACTGAGATCCAAAACTGGTCTCCAGTCCCCGGTTTTCTTTGGCACCAAAAATAGTCTTGAGTAGAATCCGGATCCTATCTAGTCTGGAGGGACTATTTGGATGACTCTCTTTCTTAGCAGCTTTTCTATCTCTAGTGCTGCTTCTTCCCTATGACTGGGTGGAACGTTGGGAAGGTTTTTTGAAGGGGCAGGACAAAGATCGAAGGGGATACGATAGCCTCTGGATATAATACTTCGTACCAAAGAATCGGTGGTGATGGTTAGCCAGGCAGAAGGGTACAAGAAGAAATGTCCCCCAACCACCTCCAGAGGAAAGGAGTTGGGCTGCTCTTCAGGAGCGCTAGTAGGATTGACCTGGGAAAGAATGCCTGGAACCCTGGATACGCGGACCCCTCTGCCCCGTAAGGAGCGTCTTCCCTGTGAGTTTCCCCCTCTGCCTCTAGGAGAGAACTCGGCCTGTGTGTCATGGAAAGGACCCTGAGATTTCTTGAACCATATCTTCCCACTCTTTTGGTTTCGGGAGAAAACACGTTGAGAGGAAGAATAACGGACACCTACGGCAGAAAGGGTCTTACCCTCCTGTTCACATCTTTGGGCCCAAACAACAAGGAGGCCTCAATGGGAGCTTTAAGAAAAGAAGCCTTAAAGGGTTCCATGAAATTGCACAAGCGCATCCAGGCGTGTCGTCTCAAGACCGCAGCTGAACCCACTGCTCTAGCTGCTCCTTCTGATGCATGAGATATCAGTCATATGGAGGAGCAAGATATTGATTCAATGGTGGCCAGCTGAGAGGCCACCTTGTCATGGACCTCATCAGACACGGCACCAGCCAAGGTTTCAGAGAGCTCAGAAATCAGATCCTTTTGAAGCCTGGTAAAGTGTGCCATATAATTCAGGGACCTGATAGTAAAGGTCGCTGAAGCAAAGGTGCGCTTCCCTATCCTGTCTAGGGCCCGGGACTCTTTGTTAGGTGGATGGACAGTCTGGCTTTCTTCTTCTGCCAGATCCTTTTTTGTTGCGGCCGCCACCACCAAAGCATCCACAGGAAGACATTTGGACCAATGGGGTTCCGAAGCAGAAGGGGACAAAATCTTATCTGGCCTCCGGGGAATAGCTTGGACGGTATCAGGAGCCTTCCAAGCACATTGCATGATAAGCTGGACAAGTTCATCAGCAGGTGGAGTAACCCAGGAGGTAGGGTGCCGGGCGCGAAAGGCCTGCAGGAACACAGATTCCTCAGAGGTTGGATTAGAGGATTGCCAGTCACCTCTCTGTTTCAGGATTTCGAGGATATCACCAAAGGATACCTCAGAGGGTGACGGGGGGGGGGGACCCTTCCCCTTCATTGAAATTTGTGTCTTCAGTGAGGGACTCCTCTGTGGAGTCCATGTGCTTCCTCTTACATGAACTTTTCCGGTGGACCTCCTCAGTGGGAGAAGCTGGAGAAGACAGCGTAAAAGGGGATTCCTGTGGAAATATGTCCTGAGGCCCTTGCACCTGGTGTCCGCTAGGTGCGACTTGTGAAACCAGTGTACCAGAGGAGGGCAGAGGTATAGACAGTCCAGTATCGCCAGCAGTAGCGAAAGCCTTCTCCATCAGTTGGAAGGCTGGTCCACCTGAAGAGGAGTGTGTGTCTAGAAAAGGGGTCATCCCTCCCCTAAGTGGCTCAGCCTGCCAGCCTGGAGTCCCTGGATGGCTGTGGAGCAGCAAACTATGCGCGTCACAACTGACATCCTGAGTTGTAGCAAAACTTTCCTGCCACTAAGGCAACTGCGGTTCCTTTGTGTGATCCATAAAGGGGACCACAGAAGGGGAAGACTGTGCTATATCCATGGACTTCAAAGGCAAGGAAGGAGGAGAATAAGAAGGGGTCTTTGGAGACAGGTGATCACCTCCCAAGGAAGGATAGTTCCTGAGAGGTGGGATACCTCTGGCCAAGACCATCTGATCCACAAGACGCAACACATCATGTTCGGAAAGGCTTCTAGTGGACCTCACGGAGGCTGAGGGAGAAACAGGCCTGTCCACAGAAAAGGCAAACTTGGTGCCCATCTCACCCGTCTGCAACGAGGACAACGGTGCTGAGAGAGACTGGACTACGGGCATCTGCACCGAAGAAGTTATCGGTGCCGAGGTCATGGTCTGCACCAACACAGGGATCGGTGCTGAAATGGCTGTCGGTACTGAAGCTGGAACCGACAAAACTGGAGTCAACAAAAATGGCGTTGGTTCCGAGGAAGATCTCGGAGCCGACGTGGTCAAACGGTCGGTGCCGATACAGTGGTAACAGTCTGAACCGAGAAGCCCCTCGGTGCCGATATAGTGAAGGCTGCAGGAGAAGAAGGAGCCAAGATCACTAATGGAGCCGAAGGCTTCGGTGCCAAAGGTCTAGGCACCGGAAGCACTGGGGCTGACTGAGTGAGCTCCGGAGCCAAAACTTTAGCCTTTTTAGGTTTTGGTTGGTGGGAGTCCCCAGCCAGGGACAAAGGCAAAGATTCAGCCTTGGTAGGAACATCCAAGATTTTCTTATGGACTCTAGGAAGGGTTGAGGCCTCCGACCCAGAAATAGCCTCTGAAAAGGGAGATTTAAAAAGTCCCTTCAGTAACCGCTTGTTTTTCCTTTCCTGCAAGGTTCTATTTGAAAAGTTCTCGCAAATAGCACAGGGCGGGTCAACAGACAAGTGGGATGCCCCCAAACAATAAACGCACCAAGAGTGTGCATCAGAAGTAGGTAGTTTGTGTCCACAATCAGAATAGCGCTTAAACCCCGGACTACCTTTCTTATCTGCCATAACAGCAAATTAATTAATAGAAAAAGGTACCAGCAATGGTACAAAAGAATACCCGAAGGTATGAGAAAAAAAGGGAAGGATTACCAACGATGGTAAAGAGAGAATACCTTGCTGTAAAAGGGTAAAGAAAAGAGCAGAAAAACCTGAAGAAAATATGTACGCTAGATGCGATAGGGTAAGAGACAATGAAATATAAACTTTTCTGACAGAAAGTAATCTGAAAGACTATTAAACAACAAATAACTGTACTTAGCTCAAGAGAAGTAGCTTGACACAACCAAATGGCAATGCGGCAAACGAAATCTGAGGTAACAGGGAGAGTGGGATTCTGGGTAAGAGTTTAGCTCAAGAGTTTGAAGCTGACGCGAACTTGGAAAATGTCCGGCTCAGTTCCAAGGTCGGAACGGATACCCATGCGTAAGGAATGAACGAGGATTAACAATTTCCAATTAATTAATACAGTATATAGAATGCTGCATGGAATTTTAAGAATCAATTAGAGGAGGTTAGAAAGGGCTGGAAAGAGAGACTAGATTAGCAATTCAGAAAGAAATACTGGGGGATACATGTATGTCTCTCAAATTTGCAACAAAATCTAGAAGATTTAGGATCTTTGCTTGTAAGTGTTTACATAGGCATTTTTATACCCAAGTAGACTCCAAAGAATTCTTTGCCAGGTAGACAGCAAATGTTGAAGGTGTGATGGGGAAGAAAGAGGTAACTGGGAAAATAGAGTTGTGTAAAATCTTACCATCATGGTAGATGCCCTAGTCTTCACTGCCGCAGTATTCTTAACATATGGAATTCCCTACCATGGAAGCCCACCATCTGGCCAGTCTACCAAAGACTCCTGTTGTCTTAAAGGTGCTCTGAATGACACCCAAATGTTCCTTGCATAGCCTAGGGCATAAAGGTGACATTCAGGGCTAACAGTCAGAAATGATTGCCCCAGTAGGAACACCAGTCCAAGGAACCCACAACATAATCTGCACATCCAGGAAGGCCAAGGACTAGGGGGAGAGGAGGGAAAGAGCAAATACTGCAGCAGTGAAGGCAAGGACAGCTACCTTATGATAAGATTTTACACAAATGTACTATGTCCTTACATTCACAGCTGCAGTATTCTTAACATATGAGAGAGTGCCAAAGCTCAAGAGGAAACTGGGGGGGGGCAGAAGAGTCCCCTAAAAAGCCATGAAGAATGGCACTAGCAAAACTAGCCCCAGCTCTAGAGATATAATCCAACTTGTACTGCTTGGTAAAGGTATGCACAGAAGTCCAGGTAGCTGCTTCAAGAACAGAATTAGTATCTAAGCCCTTGAAAAAAGCACCAGAAGAAGACACAGCTCTAGTAGAATGAGCCTTGACTGAAGAGGGAAGGCTATTGCCATGTAAAGTAGCCTTAGAAATCCAAGAAGAAATAGTTTGCTTGGATAGAGCAGGTCCCAAGGATGGCTCAGTGGTGCAGCGGTAGCGCTGTCGCCTCACAGCAAGAGGTTCTCCGGTTCAATTGTTGGCTGGGGTTCCTTCTGTGTGGAGTCTGCATGTCCAACCTGCATTTGTGTAGGTTTCCTCCCACGTTAAAGACATGCATCTGGAGTGTTTCACCCCAGGCCTCTGCTGAAAATTGGCTTTGTTCCAAGTCAGACTTTCCCGGTTAACAAATGTTAAATAAATAAAATAAATAAAGGATGAAAAGAAACAAATAACTGATCAGATTTTCTAATCACTTTAGTCTTATCCAAATAAACCTCAAGTTGCTCATAGGTTCATACTAGGCTATCTGCCATAGGGCATTTATAAGCCTAGCCAGAGTGTGTTTGCCTTTCGCCACCCATTTTAAATGAATTTTGCTATGCCCTTTTTCGAGGTTAGTATACTGTGTCTCTGTCTAACAGTGACACAGAAGTGATACCCGGGGTAAACCTACGATCTCCCATCCACTCATCAAGATTCCTCTTGAAGAGAGTCAATGAGGGACTCTGGCTAACCTGGACTGGGATTTTATTCCAGAGTGAAGGGAGCCTCTGGGTTATGAATCTGTCCCTTTCAGCATGTCCTATTTATTTCAGTGCTGAGTTTCAAGTCTCTCGAGCGCGTAGCTCGATGGGATTTGGATTTTCTGAGGTGCAGCATGTCCACTAATTCTGGGTTGGACCTGGCTTTATACGTCAGGCACAGATCACCTCTGAGCAGGTGGTATGCCACTGAGTAGAGCTGGAGCTTCTTTAACCGGGCAGCATATGGCATCTGTTTGAGCCCTTTGATCTTCTTGGTGAGGTACTTTTGGGGTCTTTCCAGTTGCTGCAGGTGTCTAGTAAGACATCCCAAAAGGGGCATTGTACTCAATTATGGGCCTGATGAGAGATGAGTAAAGAGGCACAATGACCTCCCCTGATCTAGATGTGAATCCCTTCATGATTAGGTGGGCTATATAAAATGTTTTTCTAACCACTTTGGCCACGTGCTTTTCAAATGAGAGATTGCTATCAACTTGGGTCCCTAGGTCCCTAATTACTTCTTCCGTACTTAATGGATTACCACCTATGTGGTAATTTGTGGGCACTTTGTTTTTGCCAAAGGGGATGACTATACATTTTTCGGCATTTAGCTTGAGGCCGTGGCACTGGCACCAGTTGTCTGTTTCTATGAGGCCCTTTTGTAGGATGCTTGTGTCGGCTGGAGAGTCGATTATGGCGCCTAGTTTGCAGTCATCTGCGAACTTGGTCAGCCACAGTCCTTCCGTGCTGGCCTGTACCTCCGAGAAATATACATCTAACAAGAGAGGTCCCAGGACTGAGCCTTGTGGGACGCCACTTGTAACTGGTTTGGAATCTGACACGGCTCCAGCAATTCTAACCATGTGGGTTCTGTCCTTGAGCCAGTTTGCAACCCATCTAGTGACATAGGGGTTTATATTTAATTTTAATTTAATTGCATTTTTAAACTGTTTGGTCTAATATTGATACATATTCAAGTGTGCTAGCTTGCACTGCATGTGAATTGTTTTTACTACTGTTTTTGCTACTTTTCTGTAAAAAAAAAAAAAAAAAAAAAAAAAAAAAAAAAAAAAACTGTAAGCCTGTTTCCTACCTTTCCTGTAACTTGTGTTCCAGATACAGATTTGCTGCACTCAAGACTGTATGTAAGCTTCTGAGCCCCCCAAGCCTTTCTGTGTTGAAGGGAAGCCTTATAGCTGATCAGTGGGAGTGGTAAGCACTAGGTAAACCTGTCTACCACATAAGGAGTGGTTCTGGCCCAAAAATTGTAGTTATTGGCCGTATGGGCAATCTCTTCCATCTCTCTCAACTTTCTGATTTGAAAGCCTGCATTTGCACTTGTTTCTGTCCTGTAACTTGTCTAGTGCAAATACAGATTCTTAGTTTTAGCACTTAAATTTGCTTATTCATGCTCAGCACTTGTTCAGAACTTGTAAGCACTAAATAAGCTACTAATTACTATAGCACTCAATCTTCCTCATTACCTAGAGGAAAACAGTTTTTGTACTTACTTTTCTCACTTGCTTAAAGAAAAACAGCTCTTGTACTCACTTTCCTCACTTATCTAGAGGAAAATAGTTTTTTATTCAGGCATGTCCAAGGGTCAGCTCCCAGTGTTCTCTCCTGTCTATCTGATGCCTCATGTACACAGACAACCCTCTCCTCCTACCACCCAACACTACAACCTGTGAGAGATGCACTTATCTAGCCAAACTGGAAGTAAAGCTCTCTCCGACCAAGACTAAACTTGACAGTCATGAGGAGAAGTTAAACATTTGCACCACACCACACTCATCACATAGTCTCACTAAATCTACACCACCAAAATCCACACATAGTAACACAAAAACATTCGAAGAGGCTCTCAATAATAATCTGTCTAAGCAACAGAGACCTCCAAAGCAGAAACACAAGCAACATCCATCCCCCAACACAACCCAAATGATACATAGCCCACAGACTCAGTGTGCCACAGCCAATAAGGCAAAATAACATACCCAACACACTAGTCATATGTGACTCTATAGTCAGGCACACTGATGTCCCACTCACCAGGCTAAACAAGGAGAAGGTTACTGTCAGCTGCCTGTCGGGTGCCAGGATCCGCCACATAACCCACGCACTCAGGCCACTCCACAAGTACAAATATGACTCTGTCATTGTCCATGTTGGTGTGAATGACCTGAGACATACCTCCCTGGACTACATGAAGAGACATGGAAGAGCTCTCTGATCTTGTAGCCCAGGCAGGTACAACCCTAGCCCTGAGTAGCATTCTGCCATCGCCCCGAATGATACTGCAGTACAAGGACAAAATGATTGACTTCAACAATTGGCTAAGCTTCTGGTGTCATTCTAAGGGGATCCAGTATCTGTCTGCTTGGGATGACATGGTCGACAGACCACGATGCTTTGCCATAGATGGCCTGCACCTGTCACCCCTGGGATCCCGGATACTGGCTAAGACTCTTGCTGCCCCTCTAGTGCCTTTTTTAGGCAGGGTTCAAGTAACAAATTCACCACCATAACAGGAACAGGCAAGCAAAAGCGGAGGGTAATGCTACTCAATTTTAGAAGTCTAAATCTGAAAAAGCACTCACTCGAGGCACGCCTTAAAATGGAGAACATCGATATCTGTGCAGTGACTGAGACCTAGCTCAAGGCCCAGAGAGCACCCCTGCACTACCAGGCTATAACTCATACTACACTTTTCGGCCATGTAACTTGGACCGAAAAGTACAGTTTTGTACCTACCATAAATGTAGATGTTCGAAGATCCACATTGCTGCAGTCCTTACACTTGGGTAGTCCGCTGTCCTCGGTCGGCCCGAATATCAAAGTATTAGGCTGACGTCGGTCAAGGCGCTTAAGACTGACATCAGAACGTCAGGGTACAAATGCGCATGACCGACGTCATATCCTCAGTCTTTTCTTGCCCCAGATGTCAGAAGACCCTAAAAAGAAAGGTCAAAACCAAAAGACAGCAAAAAACAACCAACCACCCTTGCACTAATCATATGTACAATATATACAATATCCACAATATTCACAACCCAAACCACACAACCGCCTCTAACTACAGAGGGAAGGAGGGAGTAAATTGGACTGCAGCAATGTGGATCTTCGAACATCTACATTTATGGTAGGTACAAAACTGTACTATGTTCTTCATCTCACATTGCTGCAGTCCTTACACTTGGGTAGAATCCCAAAGCAGAGGTAAGGGAGGATGGCAAAACTATAAAGCATTAGGAGCCGCCAAAATGCCCTGTAAAATTGCAGTGGCAAAACCAGCCCTAGATTTAGAGTAAAGTGGAAGGTGGTAATGCTTAGAGAAAGTATGCACTGAACTCCAAGTAGCTGCCTCCAAAATATCTTTAGTTGCCACCCCTTAAAAAGCTGTAGAAGTGGCAGTAGCCCTAGTGGAATGAGGCCTAATCCCAGCTGGAATCACCTTACCATGATGGGAATAACAGAAAGCAATACAAAACCCAATCCACTTAGAAATAGTTTGTTTTGACACAGGCTTGCCCTGAGAACCCAAAGCAAATGAAACAAATAACTGCTGAGACTGCCTAAACCCTTTAGTTCTGCTCAAATAATATCGCAACTGCCTGTGTAAATCCAAAGTGTGCAAAATCTTTTCCCCTTTATTTTGGGGGTTTGCATAAAAAGTAGGCAAATGAATAGTTTGGTTTAAAGCCACACTAGAAACCACTTTAGGCATAAAGGAAGGATTAGTACGCAAAGATACCCTATCCTTATGGAAAATTAAGAAAGGCTCAACCGCCATAAGGGCCTGTAATTCAGAAACCCTTCTCGCAGAGGTAATGGTCAACAAAAAAGCAGTCTTCCATGACAAATATTTCAACTCGGCAGTAGCTGCAGGCTCAAAAGGTTGTAGAGTGAGTTTCTCCAACACAAAATTGAGATCCCAAGCAGGAGTAGGAGCTCTACGTGGGGGTCTTATATTCTTTGCCCCTCTAAGGAATTGCTTAAACAAAGGATGAGAAAACAATGGTGGGTCACAGTCATAGTGAGCAGAAATTGCTGCAGCATGAACCTTAATAGAAGAGAAGGACAAACCTTTGTCCAGTAACTCAGTAAGATATTGAAGAGCCACACTTAAATTAGGCTTAGAAACATCAAATTCCTTTGCTGTACTCCAAAATAAAAATCTCTTCCATTTATCTGTGTACACTTTCCTTGTACTAGGCCTTCTGGCCTCCAAAATAACATTCAAAACTTGCTGTGGAAGCTGAGACCCTCCAGGGTTTAAAACAGAATATGCCAGGCTGTTAGATGTAGAGAGTGAAGTTTGACATTGAGTAAATGACTGTTCTCCTGAGACAGCAGGTGTGGAATCAAGGCAAAGGCCATGGAGGCTCCGTACCAGACTTCTCAGTAATGGGTACCAGTGCTGTCGAGGCCAATCTGGAGCTATTAAAATCATCTTTGGCTTGTCCTGTCTGACCTTCAGGAGTACCTTTGGGAGGAGAGGCAGAGGTGGAAAGGCATACACATGAAGATTGCTCCACTTGAATGAAAGAGCATCCACTTTCCAAGCTGTGGGATGAAACCTTTTGTGCAAAACTTTGGCAGCTGGTAGTTTAGTGGAGAAGCGAACAGATCTATGTCTGGAGTTCCCCATAACACTGTCAATTTCTGAAATACATGAGGATCCAATTTCCACTCGTGGGGATCCATAATTTGTCTGCTCAACACATCTGCTAAGGAGTTCTGTGCTCCGGCAGAAACCTTGCCTGAAGATTCAGCTGTAAACTGAGAGCAGTCTCCCACAAAATCATTGCTTGTCTGCATAGAGGATAAGAATGCGTTCCCCTTGCTTGTTGATGTACCACATGACAGTTGTGTTGTCTGTTAGAACCAACACCTGCCCTGGAAGAAGTAAATCCTTGAAAGCTATTAATGCAAATTGGACTGCTAACATCTCCTTCAAGTTGATATGTAGATGTTGAAGTCTGGCAGGCCACGTGTCTTGTACCCACTTTCCATTTAGATGAGCTCCCCAAGCTTTGTCTGAGGCATCTGTCGTTAGAATCTGACTCGCCTCTGGTCGGGTCACAGAGAGTCCCTTGTTTAGGTGACATTCCTGAGCCCACCACAAAAACTCCTTTTGAATGCAAGGTATTATCTGAATGACAGTGTCCATATCTTGGCAGTGCTGTGTCCATACATTTTGAGATACCATTGTAGCTTCCTCATATGCAGTTTGGCATTGGGAAGCACCAGAATACAAGATGCCATGAACCCCAAGGCTTGAAGGACTGTCCTTGCAGTCAGCCTGGACTGATGAGACAATTGATGGAAGTAAAGAGAAAGATTCTTTTGTTTGTCCGGGGTCAAAAAGGCCATCTGGGACGCTGTATTCAGTCTCACACCCAGAAAGCACATGTCCTGAGAGGGTACTAGACTGGACTTTATTTCGTTCACAGAATACCCCAGGCATCTTAGCACTGCTATCACATACTGTAAATGATGAAGAAGTTCGTCCTTTTCTTGGGCCAGAATCAGGCAATCGTCCAAATAAGGATAGATCTGTATTCCTCTTAGCCTGAAGAAAGCTATCACTGGAGCCAGAACTTTCGTGAACACTCTGGGCAGTAGATAAGCCAAAGGGCAATGCAGAGAACTGATAATGAGAAGTCCCAGCCCTAAAAGCAGATACTTCCTGCAACTGAGCCTGATAGGAACATGAAGGTAAGCCTCCTTGAGATCCAGAGTCACCATCCAGTGATCTTTGCCCAGCAGAGGCAAAAGCTGTTGTAACGTCAACATTTTGAACTTGGGAATGTCCAGATATGTGTTGAGGATAGATAAATCCAAAATTGGTCTCCACGTGTTCCCCTTCTTTGGTACTAGGAACAGGCGAGAATAAAATCCTAGGCCCACTTCTGGTAGAGGGACCGGTTGTATGGCCCCTATTTGAAGTAGCAGAGAAATTTGTTTGTGAGCCTCTAGTCTTTGCTGAGGAGGAACGTCTGGCATGCCTTTGAAAGGAGGCAAGGTATGGAAATAAAACTTATAACCTTGGTGTATGATATCCAATACCCATCTGTCTTGAGTAATCAAACTCCAATTTTCCTTGAAGAGTGCCAACCTTCCTCCCAAAGGTGCTGCCAGGCAAGAAGGATCTGGCAGCTGAAAAGGTAGGTCATTGGGCCTGTTTACGAAAGGACTGGCCCCTGCCCTCACCCGAAGACTGTGCAGGTGAACTCCCCGTTCTAGATCTGAAGGAACTCTGAGCTCTGCCCCTACCACGTCTAGATCTACCCCTAGACTGAGAATCATAAGAAGGATACGTCCACCCCTTAGCAGGCCAATTCCTACTAAACTTCGGAGGCTGAACTTGCAAAAAATCTTTAACAGCCTGCATAGACTTAGCCTTGTCCTCCATTTTCTTCAAGACTGACTCCACAGGTGAACCAAACAACACATCAGACTGTAAAGGAGCATCCAAAATCCTTGTCTTAACATGGTCAGATAAATACTGATCCCTCAGCCAGGCGTGCCTGCGAAGAACTGAACCAGTGGCAGCCACGCTAGACGAGGCCTGTACAGCATCAAAACCACATTGTAAAGAATGCTTACCCACCTGTTCCGAGACATGCACCAAATCTTGTAATTCTTTACACTCAATGCCTTCCGCCAGAGCATCTACCTTAGACTTCAATTGAAAAAGAAGATAGTTTTGATATTTCAACATGTGAAACTGGCAATTCAAAGCCCTCATAGCTAAGGTGGAAAAAGTATAGACTTTCTTTCCCCATCTATCCAAAGCTCTGGCCTCTTTATCTGGAGGAACCAGATTTTTTTACAACAGAGGCCTTGACACCCTTAGGTCCCTGACTAACAGTTTCTGGGTCGCCCTAGGACTCTTATAAAGATATTTATGAGCCTCAGGCACCCTGTAATACCTATCCGGTTTAACAGGAGCAGGAGGCAAAGAATCAGGATTAAGTGAAGCCTCTGCAAACACATCCTCCACAACATCCAGAACAGGTGGTATAGCCAAAGGCCTATGCTGGGGTAAAAGCAAAAATTCCCTAAGCCGTTTCCTGGAATCAGAGAAGTCCTGACCTTCCCACTTAAAATGTTCCCTCATGGAATGAAGAGTCTCTGAAAAAGAAAATCCTCTGGAGGAGAAGCAGAAGGAGTGAATCATCTGCATCAGAATCAGAATAAGGAGAGTACTCCTGCAAGTCTTCAGCCGAAGACTCTGAAACATCGAAGCCTGCTCAAAACTCCCCAACTCTGGTTCCACCCTAGGCCTCTTATCAGGAGGGGGCAAAGAACCTCTAATCAAAGTAATTAAATCTTCTGCCATTTTAAGCATGTGCTTCTTGGGCACAGATCCTGTAGAACTAGGAGTGACACCAACAGAAGCTAAACCTGGCCTGCCTCTGGGAGAAGCCTTGGAAACAGAAGGAGAGGGCCTACCCACCCTAGGAAGGGAGGGAGTACAGTAACCTGAGAAGCCCCTTCAGCCTGACCTGCCTCCTGAGAGGCCACATCCTGCAAAATCAAAGTCTCCCCTGGGACTCCAGAGAAGCCTCGGCGAACCACGGTTCCACTGGCCTCTAAAGAACCGGCGTCCGCACGGACGACTCTTCTTGCCTGGGTTTAGCTGCTTTGTCTTTGCGCTTCTTGAAGAAGCGGCGGAGCATCCGGCGGCATATTATAATTGCACCGCTTCCGAAGACCAACCTGGCACAATCTAACCTTCGCAATAGTGCGCTTATTGAACCTAGCACAAAAGCGACACCCAACAACGTCGTGCTCAGGCCCCAAACAAGGAATACACAAAGTATGATAATCCCTATGCGGTATCTGCTTCCCACAAGAAATACAGTTATTCACTTTTTCTGACATCCGGTAAACCACTGAGGCAAGAAAAAACTAAAATATTCCCCAACGGGGTACTTAGCCAACTTTGACTCGGTCTGAAACTCCAAATTCGAAAAATTTCAGAACGCCGAACGGCACTTGCAACGCTGCTTCTGCATCGGACCATGCGGCAAAAAAGACTGAGGATATGACGTCGGTCATGCGCATTTGTACCCTGACGTTCTGATGTCAGTCTTAAGCGCCTTGACCGACGTCAGCCTAATACTTTGATATTCGGGCCAACCAAGGACAGCAGACTACCCAAGTGTAAAGACTGCAGCAATGTGAGATGAAGAACATCACCAAAGGCGGAGGTGTGTCCATATTCATTAAGGATATCCACACTTCCAGGCTAGTTGCTCAACATAATGTATCCAAGGTTATCCAAGTGCAACTAATTCTGGGCAAAACTGCAATCCAAATTGCAGCTTGCTACAGATCCCCCACCATGCCCCAGGATTCCCACTCCTCTTTTCTTGATGCACTGGAAAATATTAGGGTTCAACCAAACACCCTAATAATGGGCGACTTCAACTACCCCACCATTAACTGGGAAAACTACTCGTGTACCAACAACTTAGCACAATGCTTTCTGGAATTCATAAACTCCAATGCCCTGGATCAACTTATCCACACCCCCACCAGGGGCAACAATATCCTAGACCTAGTCATTACCAACATGAGTGACTGGTGTTCCACACCTGAAGTCAACTCCTCATTGGTCCGATCCGACCATAAGCTAATCACCCTTGATATCCACATCATGCCCCCACCCCCCATTAAGGAAACCATGGTAAGAAAGGTCTCCAAAGCCAACTTCATGCTTCTTAAGACAGAAGTGGTGAACTTCATGACACCCATGCAGATGGACAATACAGTTACAATTGCTGAATCCTACACAAATGCACTCTATAAGTACTTACATGAGTGCATGGATCGTGCAATCCCAAACAGAACCAAGACGCTATCCTCCAAAAAAAAGTTAGCCAATCTGGTGGTCCCCTGCCATAAACAAACTGTACAACAAAAGGAAGAAACTTGCAAAAGAGAGTAAAATCCCATTGAGTGGAGGAGCTCCCTGGTCAGCTTCAGTAAGAAGCTGTGATCCCTTATAAGATCCTCTAAGGTTAGCTTCGAAAACAAAATCTCCACTAATTCTAAGGACAACACAAGGCATTCTATAGCTATGTCAAGAATCTCAATGGCAACACTCAGATCTGCTCTGAGTTACAGCACAAAGGCATGAAAATTACAGAACCAACTGATATTGCCAACATCCTGGCAGACAGGTTCAGTGCTAACTTTACCCCTCCCCTCACCCCCTAAAGGGCCCATATCTATACAGGAAGAATGCAGAGTCCCTGTAATCACAACTACGCAGGTAAAAGCTGCACTCTCTAAAGCCAAAAACACAGCATCCATGGGACCGGACAACATCCCAGGCTGCGTTTTACACAAACTTCAAAACAAACTGGCTCCTCACTTAAGCACCATGTTCAGTAACAGTCTTGCATCAGGCTTTGTGCCCACTGAATGGCGCACAGCAACAGTTATCCCACTCCACAAAGGGGGAACCACCACTGATCCCGGGAACTATCGACCTATTAGCCTGACGAGCCTGGTCTGCAAGGCCATGGAATGTATCATCATGGAACTCATAAACAAAGACATTGGCAACCTCCAAACTCTGGATCCCACCCAGTTCGGGTTTGTGAAAGTCAGATCATGCCTCCTGAACCTGATCGACGACTTTCAGGCAGTCACCAAAGCCGTAGATGAGGGTAAGGTAGTTCACACAGCCTATCTTGACCTCGCCAAAGCTTTCGACACCATCCCCCATTCTGGAATTATAGCTAAACTCACTAAACTAGGTATAAAAATCCCTACGTCACAAGATGGGTTGCCAGCTGGCTCACTGAAAGAACCCACACTGTAAAAGTTGCAGACTCCAAATCTGACCTCAAAGCAGCAACAAGTGGGGTACCACAGGGTTCCGCCCTGGGACCGCTCCTGTTTGGTATCTACTTCTCTGAAGTATAGGCTACCACAGAAGGCCTCTGGCTAACGAAGTTTGCAGATGACTGCAAACTAGGAGCCATAGTCAAGTCCCCAAATGATGTGGACATCCTACAGAAGGGTCGCTTTTCAGATGCCTGGTGTCAGAGCCATGGCCTCAAGCTCAATGCCAAAAAGTGCAGTGTCATCCCCTCTGGTAAAAACTCTGTACCCATGAACTACTACATAGGCAGCAACCTACCGAATGTGTGATACGAGACCTTGGGACCCAGGTGGACAGTAGTCTCTCCTTTGATAGTCACATTGCCACAGTAGTCAGGAAGTCCTTCTACGTGGCACACCTCATCATAAAAGAGTTCTCATCAAGGAAAAAAGAGGTCACTGTTCCCATCTACTCGACACTCATTAGACCCATTATACAGTACAACGCCCCTTTTGGAATGTACCTCACAAGACATCTGCAGCAGCTGGAAATGCCACAGAAGTACCTCACAAAGAGGATTACTGGCCTCAAACAAATGCCCTACACTGACCGCCTCAAAAAACTCCAGCTTTACTCTGTAGCATATCGCCTACTCTGAGGTGATCTCTGCCTAACATATAAAGCTATGTCAAACCCAGAGCTGTTGGACATGCTACACCTAAAGAAATCCCAATCCCTCCGAGCTACACGCTCTAGGGACCTAAACCTTGTCACCACAATAAACAGGACATGCTGGAGGGATAGATTCCTGCCCTAGAGACTTCCCATACTCTGGAACAGGCTTCCCATCTATGTCAAGCAAAGTTCTTCATTAGCACTCTTCAAGAAAAATCTTGATGAGTGGATGGGAAATAGGAAATACACCCCGGGGATCACTTGGCACAGGAAAATAACTTTCTTGGGTGACATAAGCCAAGGAACCTTGTTGGCTAGGCTTACGTAGGCCCTTGGGCCGATAGCCTAGTACCTACCTATGAACCTAATAAAAGAACAGTCTTCCAGGAGCAATGCTGCAAGGAAGCTGAAGCAACAGGCTCAAAAGGAGCCAAAGTCAACTTCTCCAAAACAAAATTTAGATCCGAGGGAGGAGGAACAGGCTTCCCGGGAGGTCTAATATTAAGGATGCCTTTAAGAAATTGTTTCACCTCAAATCTAGAAGCTAAAGGAGGATCTCCCCACTATGCTATTTTTATTTTTGTATTTTTATGCTTACTGAAACTGAACTAGAACTACTTTTTTTTTTGCTGTCAAAAAGGGGGAAAAAAACAATTTATTTTTGCTGGCAATCAATTGCTTACTCATGTAATTATTCTCGTATTTAACTTTTTTCCTTGGGGACTATACAATTATTTTTTGTAATTGCTACTTCTTGCAGATTATTTGTATAAATGTTTCTTTTTCTGTCCTTGTTATTGTCTCGGACCTCTACTGAAAATGGACATATATCCAGTTAGACTAGCCCGGTCAACAAATGTAAAATAAATAATAAATAAAAAATAAAACGCAGCCAAGCAGAGAGTGCTAATAAGTCGGCCTTAACAGAAGAAAAGGCCAGAGCAGCATTGAGCAACTCACACAAGTAAGAGAGAACCAAAGGAACATCCACAGTAAGTGGGTCCAGGTTACGAGAGAGACACCAAATAGAAAAGCTCTTCTATTTGGATAAGTAGGATTTCCTGGCCTCCTGCAGGAGTTGCAGCACATCATGAGAAAAAAAGTGTCTATGAGGAATCAAAATCCTATCACCCACAGTGTCAGAGGAAGTGTGGACAGGTGGGGATGGATGACAGATCCCTTGTCTTGTGAAAGTACAGCCACCCTGTTAGGTAACTTGTGATGACTGCCATGGCTAAAGGCAGAAGAAGAGGAAACCATATCTCGTTTGGTAAGACTAACTGCAGACATAATAAGGAAAGGATCCTATCCTGGAATATATAAAACCTCCAGAGAGGCTACTAGACAGAAAGGAATAGCCAGAGAAGACTCAGCCAGCGAACAAAAAACCATAAGGAACTCTTCTCGGTCTACAAGGATAGGGGGATGGAGGGTGGGATGCAAGAAAGAAGGCGAGAAGAAGACAACTAACATGGAATGTTATGGTAGGTACATAACTTCTTTATGTTACGTTGTCTATCTCGCCTTCATTCTTGCTGGTTGGGACAGCGTCCCTAGCACCTAAAATCCTGGGTGGCTCATCAGAACAAACTCTTCAGAACAGTGGAACCAAAACCAGCTCTGTTCCTGAAAACCAAATCCAACTTATAATGCGAAATGAAAGTATGTGGGTTGTCCCACGTAGCCGCAGCACAAATAGATTCCATGGGCAACCTAGCCTGAAAGGCCATAGAAGTGGCTAAAGCTCTGGTGGAGTGACCTTTTGGTTTAACAGGTAATTCTTTATTCCTCAGTTGACAGATAAATGTGATGATAGAAATCAACCACCTGGACAAGGTTACTTCTGAGACTGGAAGACCTTGTTTACCCTCAGCATCGTTCTATGCAAATAAAAGCGTAGCTGCCTGTGAACATCTAACTGATGCAATTTGTATTCCACCCTGTTGGAGTGATTGGGAAAAAACACAGGAAGGTCTATGGACTGATTCAAGTTATTTTCTGAAGAGACCTTAGGAAGGATTAGTCCTGAGAGCGACCCTATCATTGTGGAACACTACGTACGGAGGACGGGAACAAAGAGCCTGCAGTTCCGAAACTCTTCTGGCTGAAGTAATGGCTACCAGAAAGAGTTTTCCATGATAAAAACTTCAGGGAACAAGAAGCTGCAGGTTCAAAGGGAGGCAAAATTAGAAAAGCTAAAATCAAATTTAGATCCCACGGAGGTGGAGGATCTTGCACTGGAGGCCTGAGCAGAGTGGTCCCTTTGAGAAAGGCTCTACACAGCTTATGCGACATGATATTATTTCCCAACAGGCCAATGTGAAAATTTGAAATTGCAGCTAACTGAACTCTAATTGTAGTGGAAGCGGATCCATAATGGAAGAGTTCCGCAAGAAAATCCAAAATGTGGTGTATAGGGGCTGAAAAGGGGTCTATACACTTAGTCTCTGCCCAGGAAGAAAAATGTTTCCACTTACTAGCGTAAGTTTTCCTAGTGGTAGACTTGTGCGATGATAAAATAATTTCCTGCACAGACGGGGAGATATCTGGAAGCCTGGCTAAGGTTGGAAGTGGAGCAACCAAGCAGTGAGCTGGAGAGATTGCAGGGATTGGTGCAGCCCGCCCGAATGATGGATCAGAAGGTCTGGAACTGGGTCCAGAGTCCAAGGCTGCTCGAGAAGATGATGATGCAGGAACGGGAACCATATTTGTCGAGGCCAGTAAGGAGCAATGAGGATCATTTTGCAGCCCAAAACGGTAGCTTTCTGTATCAGTTTTGGAATAAGGGGAAACGGAGGGAATGCATAAAGAAGTCCCTGAGGCCAATCGTGGACTAGAGCGTCTCTGAGGGAATGTCCGGGAAGTGGAAGGAGAGAGAAGAATTTGTTGCATTTGCTGTTGAAGGGGGTGGCAAAAAGGTCGCAGCAAGGCTGGCCCCATTTGTGGAATATTTGTTCCACAACTACTTGATTCAGAGACCACTCCTGAGGCATCAGAATTGCTCTGCTCAGCCTGTCTGCTATGACGCTGGACTTCCCAGGGATGTATGTTGCGATCAGAAACCGCTGGGAAGAGATCGCCCACTGCCAGAGTCTGAGTACTTCTCGACATAGGGACTTGGTTCTGCCCTGCTTGTTGACGTACCACATTACTGACATATTGTCCGCTTGAATTGCAATGGTCCCGGTAGAAAGAGAGTCCTTGAGAGCTTGCAACGCAAGAAGCACGGCCCTCATCTCCAGGACGTTTATATGCAGGTGGTACACGTGAGGTTGCCAGGTGCCTTGGACTGTCCTGCCCTGACAATGCCCCCCCCCCCACCCGATCAGGGAAGCGTCCGTGGTAACCGTAGCAACTGGAGGGGGAAGTACAAATGGTCTGCCTAGGGGTATTGATGTGGAGACCATCCACCATGCAAGGTGCTTTTTGCATGCTTCTGTGATCATAATCATGTGAGACATGGGAAGCTGCTGGAAAGACCATTGGGTGAAAAGCAGCCACTGGAGGATCCTCATGTGAAAACGAGCTAGAGGAACAAATATGATAGCTGCTGCCATGACACCTAGAGTTTGGAGGATGAACCTGGCTTGAATTCTCTTGCATGCTAATAAGACTTGTACATGTTGACGAATCACTAATACCCTGTCTGGTGGAAGGCTCGCTGGCATGTCTTTTGTATTTAAATTTGCGCCTATAAAGGTGACAGACTGACATGGCGACAATGCAGACTTTTTGAAATTTGTCGAGATACCTAGTCTGGAGCAAGTCTCGATAGTGAAGTCTCTGGCTCGCAGAAGGTGATGCCTGGTGGTAGCAGTAAGGAGCCAGTCGTCTAGATATGGAAACACCTGGAATCCTTGCCGTCTCAGGTGAGCGGTAACTACTGCCATACATTTGAACACCCAGGGGGCTGTGGTGAGACCAAAGGGCAGAGCTCAGAAATGGTAATGGCAGGCTCCCAGCTGGAAGCGGAGGAATCTTCTGGAGCGTCTGTCCATTTTGACGTGGTAGAACGCATCCTGAAGATCTATAGAGCACATCCAATTGTCCTGACCCAGAAAAGGCTTAATAGACTGTAGCGTGACCATCCGAAACTTGGTTCTTTGTACAGACCTGTTCAGAATGGTTCTCCAGTTCCCTGTCTTTTTTGGAACCAAAAAGAACCTTGAGTAAATTCTGGATCCTTGCCTGTCTGCTGGGACTTGCTGGATGGCCCTTTTTCTTAGCAGTTCTGAAATTTCTTGCACTGCTTGATCCCTTAGATTGGGTGGAACATCTGGAAGGGACTTGTTTGACATTACGAGAGTGCGAACAAAGGGTATTCTGTAGCCTCCGGATATAACTGACCATACCCATTTGTCTTGTGTTATGTCTTGCCAGGCTCTTGGGTACAGTGATAATCTTCCCCCGACTGCAACCGGAGGTGGGCAGTCGGGCAACCCTTCAGGGATGGTGGGAGGGCTTCTCAGAGAAAAATTCTCTGCTGCCCTGGTTTTGCGGAGCCCCTCTGCCATGAGGGCGGCGTCTATTATTGTTCCCTCCTCTGCCCCTGGATGGGAACTCACCACGTGTGTCCAGAAAGGCTCCCTGAGATTTCCGGAACCACATCTTTCCGATCTTCTGACCCTTGGGATATGGTCTGGAAGGAGTGGAAAAATGGACTCCCACGGCAAAGAGAGTCTTGCCTTCCTGTTCACACCTGGTAAGGGTGTCCTTCACCTGTGATCCAAAAAGAGAGGAACCATCAAAGGGGGTTACTGGTGAAAGACGCTCTGAAAGGTTCCACAAAGTTACATAGCCGCATCCAAGCGTGTTTTCTTACAGCAACACCTGTGCCTGCGGCTCTACTCGCACCATCGGCTGCATAAGAAATGAGCCTCATGGAGGAGTTCATCACTGAATTAAGAGTCGCCAGCTGAGAGGATGCCTTAGCCCGGGCCCCCTCAGCTGATGGATCTTGGAGGGTATCTCCAAGCTCTTTAAGGAGATCCCTTTGAAGGCGGGTAAAGTGGCACAAATAATTCAGACACCTCATAGAAAAAGTCGCTGAAGAGAACATCCGCTTCCCGCATCTGTCCATCGTCCTGGACTCCTTGTTAGGGGAATGGACAGATGAAGTTTCAGCCAACTCCTTCTTCGTGGCCACCGCTACCACCATGGCATCAACAGGGACACCTTTGGTCAAAAACTGTTTATCCTGTGGTGCCGTTATGAATTTAGCGGGTCTTCTGGGGGTGGGTTCCACTGTGTCTGGAGCTGACCACGCCTTCTGAGCCACCACGGACATCAGTGGATCGAAAGGTGGAGACACCCAGGAGGTGGAAGGTCGGGATCAAACGCATCCAGGAATACCGACTCATCCTCAGAGGGGCTTAGGGTAGTCCAGTTCCCCCTCTGCCTAAGCATCTCAAGGACGTCTGAGAAGGAGACATCTTCAGAGGGGGATCTCGGGGACCCTTCCGAATCCTCCAAGTCGGTATCTGATGTGACAGACTCAGGGGAGTCAACATGCTTCCTCTTGCATTTCCTCTTACGAGTTGGCTCCTCTGAATGATCAAGGGAGGCCTCGGAAGAGGAAGATACACCCAAGGGGGTGCCCTGGAGCATTGGTTCCCCACGCTTGGGGTCTAGAGGAGGGACAGAGGCAGACGCAGGCACCATAGTGGGAGGAGCCGGTGGGGATGATCGTGGGGCTGACTCAGGAGACAGCACACTCCTCATGACCTCGAAAGCTTCCCTGCTCGGATGCTGAGAAGGCTCCGGTACCGAAGAGACCGGAATCCCTCTCTGCA
The DNA here is from genome assembly GCF_019279795.1 of Protopterus annectens. Lineage (NCBI taxonomy): Eukaryota > Metazoa > Chordata > Ceratodontiformes > Protopteridae > Protopterus > Protopterus annectens. The sequence goes on from NC_056729.1 coordinate 1,788,880,805, forward strand.
CCGAGGGGGACGGCTCTGAAGCCGATGTAGGAGCCGAGCTCACCTGCGCCGAAGCTCTGAGAGGGAGAACGGGGTCGGACAAGGGTCCGATGCCACTCGCCCCCTCGGAGCCGATGAGGGAGTCTCAGCGCCTAGACCCTTCCAAGGTCGGTACCAAAGAAGTGATCGGAGCTGACGACGGAACCGAAGCAGAAGGTATCGGTGCCGACGGTTCCACGACCCGAACCCCAACGAACTCTGGCTCCGAGCTCAAGGAAGGAGTCGGAGGAGGAATAACTGCAGATATGGATAGAGCCGACACCTGATGAGGGGCGCTGGACAACATTTTTGCTAGGGCCTGCGATTTTAACAGCCTACTGACCACTCTCTCCACGTCATGATCGGATAGTCTTCAGGACCGAGAAGAGTGGGACCGATGACTGTGCTCCGATTGGAGCAGAGGAGACCTCGGAGCCGAGCGTATCGACTCCAGGGAGGGAGACCTAGATCTCTTTTGACTCCCCGTCGACTCTAAAGGGAGAGTCGGAACCGACTGGGAGACAGGTAAATCAGTTCGGGATGGAACCGAGGCTGAAGGAACAGCTTCACCCACTGATGGCTCTGAACTGGGAGCCGAAGATTTTGGTGGCTTAGAGGCCTTCAAGGGCCGAGTCTTTGCCGGTGAATCCTGTTTAAACAATCCACGTAGGATTAACTTATTTTTACGCTCCTGCAGGACTCTTGGGCTGAAGGCATGGCAAACCGAACAAGAGTCCTGCAGGTGCACGGTGCCAAGACAACAGACACAAGAAGTGTGACCATATGTCAGAGACATCTTCTGACAGCATGAGTCACACTTCTTGAATCTGGACACCTTGGTATCCTTGGACATCCCTGAAAAGGAAAAAGAAAACCAAGGACAACACACAAAGAAAAACAGAATGTAAGTACTACCACACACACTAAGTTAGGACACCCAAAACACAGCCAAGAAAACTGACAATATTTATATAAGCTACACAATACTAAGTAAGAGCAAAAAGGTTTTTTTTTTTTTAAATAGAAAAAGTGAAAAGGGTTAGCCTCTTATTTAAACGGCTACCTAAGAAAGTGAAGGGGGAGGGGAAAACTCTCTAACTAAAACATGTTTTCTGAAGGGATAGGGGAAGGTTTAAGAAAGAATACTACAAGGATATATATATATATATATATATATATATATATATATAGATATATATATAGATATATATATATATATATAAAGATTAACTAGTATAAACAATCTACACTAACAAGCCTATAAATTTTTATCAAAAATTATTAAATAATGAAAATATACGACCTAAGCCAGTAGACAACCTCACAGCAGAAGCGGCAAACGAGATCTGGGTATCTAGCGCCAGGCATCATGGGATATGGGGTGGCCTCGAGCCAGTATGCAGCTCTCGAGCTTTTGAAGATGGCCAAGTCGGAGACAAGGATCGGCTCCGAACCCAACCAGCAAGAATGAAGGCGAGATAGACAACTTAACATGCAATGTTCTGACTGGAAAGGATATAAACTGCCTGAAGAGTCACTTGATACTTGACAGCAAGATCCCATAGCAGAAGTGCAAAACCAGCAAATAAGATTATATCTTGTTCCTCCCTGTTTGTTGATATACCACATCACTGTGGTATTGTCTGTGAATACCTTCAGAGGCCCTGGACGGAAAAGAGGATGAAAGGCCTGAAGAGCCAGCAGGAGAGCCCTCATCTCTTTGACACTGATGTGCTTCTGCTGACGAGGTGACTACACCCCCAGAACTTTTAGGGAGTCAAATGTCACCCTCCCATCCCATGTCTGAATCATCTGTGAACAATTCCTGAGAGGGAAGAGGGGGATGAAAAGGTATCTCTGGATTCAGAGACAACTGCTGAATCCCAGAAAAAGATGAGACAGTGGTAAAGTGGGGAGTACAAACCAAACAGCTTCAAGCTAAGGAAAAAAGTAATACTCCACACAGTCAACAAATTTTTAATAAAATGACAAAGCTTTCAGATACAAACTATCCTTCTTCAGTGTCTTATATAAAACATCCACAAAAACAGCATTTTTAAATACCGTTCAAACACACCACATGACACAGCAGCCTATCAACAGCAACAATTAAAAGTAACAATTAAACTTTTAAAAGCATAGTAGCAATCAGAAACATGTATATAGTACATACTCACTTTTTCTTTACTTTTTGTTGTTTAAATTTCAGAACCAGTTTCAAAGTAACTTGTTTATTGAGACCTGGATATTTGTCTACTTCCAGACGAATAATCCACTCATATTTTTTCATATCTACACTATTTGTTAAATCTCCACGTCTAACATTTGGGTATACTACATGTATAGCTCTAAAGCTAAACTGATGTGTATCATCAGTTTCACTAATGTGTTTAGCCAAAGAGTTAGTACTCCTCTCCGAATCTCAGACCTGTGTTCTATTATCCTGTCTTTTAGCCTTCTAGTCGATTTTCCAACTGCTGAATCCACCAGTGAAGTTCCTGTCTGAGACAAGGAAGAAGAGGAACTACAAATTCTAGAGGATGTGCATATTGAAAACACACTAACTCCAGAAACAACTGAAACTTTCTCATGTGAAGTTTGGCCAGAAGGGAGCATCGGAATGGTGGATGCCATAAAACCCAGAGGTCTCACACACACCCTGGTGGTAACAGAAGCCAGAGGAAGAAGAGTGTGAAAGAATGAAATGAGAGTTAAGGCCTTTGGAGGAGGCATGGAAGCCAGCATTGGCACCATCTGAATCCTGCAACCCAGAAAAACTTGAGCCTGAGAAGGAATCGGAGAAGACTTTTCAAAAATTATAGTGAACCCCTGACTATGAAGAAGAGGAAATGTCAAAATGAAGATTTTGCAAAAGGGTCTCTGGACAGGATGCCTGAATCAACAGGCCGTTCAAGTAAGAATATATCTGGATCCTTTAAAGCCTGCAAAAAGTAATCACAGGAACAAGACATTTGGTGAACACCCTTGGGGCAATAAAAAGGTCAAAGGGCAAAGCAGAGAAGTGAAAATGCCAGCAAGCAACAGAGAAATGCAAAAACTTCCTAAAAAGAGGATGGATCAGAATATGGAGATAAGCATCCTTGAGATCCGTTGATACCATACAGGACTGAGGGAGCAAGAGAGGAAACAGAACATGAAGGGACAATATCCACAAGGAAGTCACTTAATGGGTCTCCAACTGCCCTCTTTCCTGGGCACTAGAAACAGTCTGGAGTAGAACCCTTTCCCCCTTTGGGACACAAGCACCTCTTGAATAGTACCCTGAGTCAAGAAATTATGAAGAACCGCTGGGAAAAAGGGAAGTTGTTCCCCAGGCGGCCGAGGAGTGCTCATAAAAGGAGGATGGGATTTCCACACCATGAAGCACCCCTGATGAATGACTGATGGAACCCAAGAATCCTGAGTGATCTGAAGCCAAACAGGAAGAGAAAGAGAAAGAGAAAGGTGAAGAGAAAGCTGAATGTGGCTGGGAAGGGACAGATAGTCATACTGCACCTGGCTTGTCTGGAAAGGAAGGCTTCAGAGTCCCTTAAAACTGAGGAGACTTAGCAGGAGGAGCCTGTTTGCCACTTGTCTTACCTTTAGTAGAAGGACGGGACTGCCTATGAATGAAGGCTTAAGTTCCTGTAAGGCCTTACCTTACACTGAAGGGACTGAAACAAATCAGCAGCAGCTTCCCCAAACAAAAGCTTAGAATCCAGAGGAGCATCCATCATCTTAGCCTTAATATCGGGTAGAAGTTGAAGCCTAAACTAAGAATACCTCCTCATCACTGAACCAAAAACAGCAACCCTAGAAGAGGCATCTTCTGCATCATAACTACATTTAATAGAATGATGAATGACTTAGAAGGAAGTCCCTTGCAAGGAAAGAACAGGAGTTTTACCTTCAGAGTCTGAAAAATCAGAAATACACAGGTCTGAGAAAGAAGAGCCAACCTACACCTAGACATATGGGTCTGATAATTAATAGCCCTAAAAGACAGGGTAGCATAATGTAAACCTTCTTATCCAGCTTTTCCACAGCTCTGCTGTCCTTGTCAGAAGGCAATAACTTGGGAGAAGGAAGCAATTGATATGACTAATCAGAAGCTACAGACACTACAAAGGGGTCAGCAGCAGGACATTATATAAAAACGAATCCTCAGGCATCCTATAAAACCTGTCAGGTTTCTTGGGAGCAGGGGGCAGAGAATCAGGCACATGAGAGGCATTGAAAAAAGCATCTAGCAAAGCAGCCAAAACAGGAGGAATATCCGCAGGTTTAGGAGATTCCATCGGCAGCAACTCATACTACCTCTTATGGATATCAGAGACCTAAACACAATCCCACTTAAAAAATCCATCATCCTAGAGAGTGTGTCCTCAAAAGAAATTTTCTCAAAAGGAACATCAGGATTAATTGATTCCTCCTCCTCCTCCTCCTCTGACCTATAGTCTAAAGGAGAAGGAATCTGAGTAGAAAAAGTCATGGACTCATCATCAGAATCAGACTCACCTTCAGAAGAATTCTGTTCTCTAGGCCTTTTGAGGGGAGTGGAGGGAGCAGTACCCGGAATCCCTTCAGGAGGCTTTAAGGACATTAACCAGTAAATAGTACCTGAGTAAAGGCCTGCCAGTCACTTTGTGGATCTGTAGGAGCAGATGAAATTAGAAGTTATGTACTCACCATAACGTTCCATCTGAGTAGGTGTATTCATTTGTCTGCAACCTGTGGGTTATGGATCCGATATCGGATCCGAACCGGCATAGTTTCCAGCTATGGATCCAAGCTCTCAGCTCCTCCCCTCACCCATAATGCCCTGCTCTACCCTCATGACCTCAGATCGAGTTTGCCAAAGCAACAATACCCTCAAAAGGGTAACCAGTAATATGCAGGAAACTGAAAGGCCAGGGGGATAGGAGGGCGGGATGGTTGCAGACAAATGAATACACCTACTCAGATGGAGCGTTATGGTGAGTACATAACTTCTAAATCTGGAGTAGGATATTCATTTGTCTGCAACCTGTGGGACAGAGTCCCCAGCTACCTGAATCTTGGGGCCATCATGGAAGGATATTCCGAGCACCATGAGCCAAAGGATGCTCTACCCCTGGATGCAAGATCCAACTTATAGTGAGAAATAAATGTATGAGACGAAGCCCATGTAGCTGCTGCACAAATATCATCCAGAGGAATCCTAGCCTTGAAGGCTGCTGAGGTAGATACTGACCGGGTTGAATGGGCATGAACACCCTCCGGTCGGGCCTTCCTGACGCTTGATAAGCCAATAAAATGCACTGTGAAATCCAGCGGGACAGAGAAACTTTGGAAATTGGCTTGCCCAAATTGAATTTTGCAAAGGAAATAAACAGCTGGTCGGATTGCCTATGACCAGCTGTCCTGTTGAGATAAAATCTTAGTTGCCTGTGAACATCTAGTGAGTGTAGCCTATATTCACCTTTGTTTTCATACTTAGGGAAGAAAACAGGAGGTTAATAGATTGATTGATGTTTGCTTCAGAAGCGATTTTAGGAAGGAAGGACGGGTTGGTCCTGAGGGAGACACGGTCCGGATAAAACACGATGTAACGAGGTTTAGCTGATAAAGCTTGAAGTTCAGAAACTCTCTTGGCTGATGTAATGGCTACCAAAAGGCTGTCTTGTAAGACAAGAATTTGAGGTCCACTGTAGCCGCTGGCTCGAAGGGGAGCGGTCAAGGCCTGTAGGACCAGAGAAAGGTCCCAAGGAGGAACTGCTTGCTTAATAGGGGGCCTGAGAAGGAAAGTACCCTTAAGAAAGGTTTTGCACAATTTGGCTGACATAAGAGGATTAGACTCTTGACCAATGTGATAGTGAGAAATTGCCGCCAGTTGAACTTTGACTGTGGAACTGCTGGCACCATCATTAAAGAGAGAGGTTAGAAAATCAAGCACTACGGGGAGAGGAACCGTGAAGGGATCTAGGCCTTGCCGCTCCGCCCACGGAGAAACGTTTCCATTTGCTTGGTAAACCTTTCTAGTGGCTGGTTTATGAGCCGCCACCAAAATAGCCTTACCGGTGAAGAGATACCGAGTCCTTATCAAGAGTGGAACTGGAGCAGCCAAGCGGTCAGCTTCAGGCTGTCCAGGTTCGGAGGAGGAATGCAGGATGGATGGGATATCAGATCCGAATAGGATCTAGAATCCAAGGAGGATTCACAGAGTGAGACCTTAGGAAGGGGAACCAGATCTGTCGAGGCCAGAACGGAGCAATGAGAATCATTCTGCAACCCACCCGAGAGGCTTTCTGAAGAACTTGCAGCATCAGAGGCAAGGGTGGATAGGCATACAGAAGACCGGGTGGCCAAGCATGCACCAGAGCGTCTCTTGGGGTACCTCCGGGAGGAGGTATCAGAGCGAAAAACTGTCGCACTTGGTGTTTGAGGGAGAGGCAAAAGATCGCATGAAGGGTTCCCCACCGTGCGAATATGCGTTCGCTACTTGACAATTGGGAGTCCACCCGTAAGGGGTCACTATGGTGCGACTGGGCTTGTCCGCTAGGATGTTGGACCGACCGGAATGTGCGTTGCTATGAGAAAGCGATTGGTGGAGATTGCCCATTCCCAAACTCTCATGGCCTCTCGACAAAGAGGGTAAGACCTTGTTCCCCCTTGCTTGTTGATGTACCAGACAACAGACATATTGTCCGACTGAATCGCAATTGTTCCCAAGGGAAGAAAGTCCTGAAGTGCTAGCAACGCTAAGAGCACAGCTCTCATCTCTAGAACATTGATATGCAGTAAGGTCTCTGTATCGTTCCACGTGCCTTGGACTGTCCGGCCCGCAAAGTGCCCCCCCCACCCGAGGCGGGAGGCGTCCGTGGTCACCGTGGCGAGAGGGGGAGAAGCACAAAATGGGCGACCCTCGTGGAGATCCGGGGAGTGGAGCCACCACAAGAGGGACCGCTTGCAAGCCTTGCTGATCGCTATGGGATGATACATGGGGAGAGCAAGGTAAGACCACTGTACTAAGAGCGTCCACTGTAGAATGCGCATATTGAGCCTGGCAAGAGGAAGAAGAGCTATCGGCGAAGCCATGGACCCTAGAGCCCTCAGGACCAACTCCGCTGGAACAGAACATGAATGGAGAATGGCCCGCACCTGGAGCTGCAGATTCAGAATCCTGTCCGCAGTAAGGAAGGCTCGTAAACTCCTTGTGTCTAGTCTGGCCCCTATGAAATCTAAGAGCTGAGTGGGTGCCAGGTTGGACTTTTTTGTATTTATTGTGATGCCCAGAAATGGAGCAAGATGGAGAAAGGAGTCTCGCGCCGAGAGAAGTAGATGCCTTGTTGGGGCGGTAAGGAGCCAGTCGTCCAGGTAGGGAAAGACCTGCACCCCTGAAGCCTCAGGTGGGCCGCTACCACTGCTAGTACTTTGGTAAACACCCTGGGGGCTGTGGTGAGACCAAAGGGAAGGACCCGAACTGGTAGTGACTGGCTCCCAGCCGAGGCGGAGAAACCTCCTGGGCGCCTGTCCATTAGGATGTGGTAGTACGCGTCCTTGAGATCTATCGAGCACATCCAGTGGCATTCTCCCAGAAGGGGGAGAATAGATTGTAGAGTGACCATTGAATTTTTCTTTGGGGACTGCCAGATTCAGGAGAGAGAGGTCTAGGATTGGTCTTAGTTCCCCGTCTTTTTGGCACTAAAAGAACCTGGAGTAGAACCCTGATCCGATCTGGTCTGGGGGAACGGGCTGGATGGCTCTTTTCTCTAGCAGATGGCCAATTTCTGCTAAAGCGGCCTCCCTTTGACCGGGTGGTACGTCTGGGAGGGACTGCATCTTTGGAAGGTGAAGGAAAGGAATGTGATATCCCTGGATATGATTTGGAGAACCCAGCGGTCCGATGTTATGGACTCCCATGCCGCTAGGTGCCCCGAAAAACGTCCCCCGACTGCCTCCAGAGTAGAGCAGTCGGGCAGCCCCTCAGGGCTGCTGCGCGGGCCGTTCAGAGAAAGGTTCCCTGGACCCGAAGTTTCTGGGAGCCCCTCTGCCTCTAGGGCGGCGTCCTCCCTGTCCTCCTCTGCCACGGAAGGACTGGTTGTCCGGAGCAGGCTGGGACTGCTGCGACTTCCGGAACCACATCTTCTTCTGACCCTTTTGGTTCCTAGAATAGGGCCTCTGGGGTGCAGAGAAGCGGATTCCGACGGCAGACAGCGTCTTCCCGTCCTTCTCGCTCTGGGTCAACGTCTCGCGAACGGTCTTGCCAAACAGAGCAGAACCATCAAAGGCGTTAAGCGACGCCTTGAAGGGCTCAGAAAAATCGCAGTGGCGGAGCCAGGCCTGACGTCTAGTGACCAGTCCTGTCCCCGCAGCTCTAGCGGCGCCCTCCGTAGCATGGGAGAGTAGCCGCATAGAAGTATTCGTGACTGACCTTAGAGTGGCCATTTTGGTGGAGTGCAGAGCTCTGTCCTCCTCCGAAATGGACTCAGGGGGGGATGCAGCGTACTCCTTAATAAGGTCTCGCTGCATCCGAATAACATGTGCCAAATAGTTCAGCGCCCTCACCGAAAAGGTCGCCGAACTGAACATCCGCTTCCCCAAGCGGTCCATCATCGGAGACTCCTTGCTCGGTGGGTGGACTGAGGGACTCTCCTGAGCCAGTTCCCTCTTTGTGGCCGCCGCCATCAACATGGCATCTACAGGAGGCCCCTTACTCCAATGGGTCCTGTCAGAAGGCGGGCTAAGGATTTTGTCAGGTCTTTTGGGAATTGGCTCCACGGTGTCCGGTTCCTTCCACGCCCTGGTGGTAATAAGGTCCACCAGGGGGTCGGCAGGGGGGGACACCCAAGAGGTAGACGGGCCCGTTTCGAATGCCTCCAAGAACACGGACTCGACAAAGGAAGCCTTGGGGACAGACCACACCTCCCTGATACGGAGCATTTCCATGATGTCTCCGAAGGAGACATCCTCGGGGGTGACCGTGGGGAGCCTTCCCCTTCCTCCAAGTCCGTGTCTTCAGTGAGAGACTCAGGGGAGTCAATGTGCCTCCTTTTGCACGTATGCTTGCGAGGAGCCTCCTCTGGGGGGCTGTCAGAGGAGTCCTCGCCAGCAGCCATTTGCTCCATAGGAGCAACTTGGGGCACAGAAACGGGCTGTCCCAGTGGGCGGATGGTGGAAGCCTGGCCCAGTGCAGAGGGAGCGCGGGACGGAGCCGAGGCAAGTGCCGGGGGTCCGGAGACCCTCAACAGAGCCCTCTCCACTACATCAAAAGCCGAAGGGGAGCCGACCTCGACCAAAGGATCCGACAATCGGCTCCCCCTCGGATCCGAAGAGTGGATCGGAGCCGGCGCGGCACTCGGATCCGGGACAGTGCGCTCCGACACAGACGGCGCCGAAGGAGCACTGATCCCCCCGGATCCGAAGCTCGGATCCAGGCTCCGAGAGATCGGGTCCGACGCACTCGAGGGCATGGTCGGATCCGAAGTACCCAGTACTATCGGATCCGACCTCCCCCCGGCTCCGAAGCTGCTCGGCTCCAGCTGCTCCGAACCCGGGAAGCGGGTCGGAGAAGGAGCAATAGGCTTGAAAAAGGGTGTTGAGCTCCCCCCCGGAGGGGGGGGAGGCAAGAGCACTCCCATCTGCATCTGGGCCTGGATGAACCTTCGCATCATCCGGTCCAGATCAGCATCCGAAGGCTATGGGTAGATCTCGGCGAGGCTACCGAGGTAGGCCTGGAATGCCTCCTCGATAGCCTCGCCGGATCGGTCTCCTCCTCCTCAGGACCCGGTGAGAAGCACACAGGTGACCGGAGCCGAGAAGGAGGAGACCGCTCAACAAGGAAGCCGGGGAGAAGCCCTTGGCAGGCGGGCCGAAACAGAGGTCTCGGCCCGCCGCTTGTGGTGCTTCTCCCTCCGGTCCTTCTTAGTAGCATCCCTCTCCTGTCCTGAAGCGGGAGTTTGAGTCCCAGGAGCAGGAGGGTGCTACAGGGGAACAGCTGCAGCCGCAGGAGTCCCGAAGGAGCGGGGTCGAGCCGAGTCCGGCGGTAAAAGACCCGCCAGGACCAGCTTGGACCTCCGCTCCCTCAGTGCCCTGGGGTTGAACCCTGCACAAATGGAACAGCCAGATGTGAGGTGTTCAACCCCAAGACCTAACACACGAGTGTGGCCATCAGCCGGTGAGAGCTTATGGCCACACTCGGAGCATTTAGAAAAGAATGACTTAGGCTGGTCAGCCATAGTCAAAACTTCCCAAAAGTTACAGAAGTAACTTAACAAAAACTAAAACAAGCACACAGGCCTCACACACACTCTACGTACCAGCGAGGGGAGGGAATAAAAAATACTACTGTAAATAAATTTAAACTAAAACAGTCAATACACAAAGGGAACCTACAACTTTCACACAAAAAAGTTTAAAGAAAGCAAAAAATTTCAATTTTTATACAAGAAAATACCACTTAGCTGAGAGCTAAAGAAACCACATCCAGTTACCAGCGCGGCAAACAAGATCTGAGGTCATGAGGGTAGAGCAGGGCATTATGGGTGAGGGGAGGAGCTGAGAGCTTGGATCCATAGCTGGAAACTATGCCGGTTCGGATCCGATATCGGATCCATAACCCACAGGTTGCAGACAAATGAATATCCTACTTCAGATCATGTTTTAAGGTTTTGTTTCCTTTTTAAGGGAACGTCTCCTCATAAAAACTGAGAAGGCTCAGACCCAGGATGACAATTTGAGAAACGTAGTAGGAACTTTTTTCCCCAACTAAAAATGGAGGAGCTTCCCTAGACTCCTTGGAAAAAATTAACTGTAGTTTTCCTTGAATGTCCGAGATGGACACCTACAAAGTCTCTTCAGACGTGCTGCCAGCCAGAACCTCACCGGCCCTCAGCACGGTCATGACAGAGAAATTCAACAACACAGCCAGGTGAGCCTCCAGGTATGTAAAGATCTTGGGAGCAACACCTGGCAGAGTACGATCAGCAGAAAATTCCAGTTGTACCTTTTTCACCTTCTTCTTCCCTAAAGTCTGACCCTCAGGTTGCAAGATTCTTTCCATTGCATCTTTAGTGAGAAGCTTAAGACGTTGGTTTTCAAGACACAAGAAAAGGGAATAAAGTCTACTGCAAAGGGTTTTTGGGATAAATGCCTGACAAACTGAACAAGACATATCATCATAAGAAGATCCTAGACAAAAAAGACATTTATCGTGGCATTCTTTATGGGGAATCTGTCCCCCCACGCTGGCATTTACCATTCCTGCATAACATTAACCCAAAGGAGTAAAAGACAAGACAGGAAAAAACAACTGGGCACTTATCTGCAACAGCAAAGAAGTCAACACACAGGCGTATGTAGTCAGTGGAGAACGGAAATGCGTTCAACTGGCAGAAAGCATCTTAAAAGCATTTTTATAAATACACATATTTACATATTTATTCTTGTGTTTATAATATATAGTTAGGGTGTTGACATTTGTACAGTCAGTTTTTATATGTATTTTTATTTTTATACTGTTTTGTGCCAACACAATTATGTGTAGTGTTTCAGACTTGGGAGTGGTTTTCATTAATCCAGGAAGTGATGTCATGTAAGATCCAGGAAGTGATGTCATGTAAGATTTCTTATTTAAAACAGTTTATTTCCTTACTTTCCTTGTATCTGATGAAGTTCCTGCTTGAATTTTTTTAACGAAAGCGCTTATACCTACTTGTTTGTCTGAATAAAGAAAGCATCCTTGCACTAAATTGGACGTGTTGGATTGATATAAAGCACACATTGGATTATTTCAGGGCTCATTGGCTCTTATCACCTGCATACTGCTTGTGCGATGGATTTTCTTGGTGGTTTGTGCATTTTTTCATCTTTTATGTAATGTCTGATAGACAAAGGCTGGATAGATTATAAGTGATGCATAATGTTTGCAAATGCAATTGTGTCAACGTGGTTCGTAGAGGGTGGGAGGTTGGTGTAATGGTTATGGTGCTTGCCTTTGAAACACAAGGTGCAAGGTTTGATTCTGTCATGGGGTAATTGGCTAGGCTTAAAATGGCCCGCAAGGGAAGTTAGCCTAGTACTAACCTATGAAACTATGAAACATATAATGTTTGAAACTAAAATTGCACAAATAAGGTTTTTCACTTATATAAATGTAAGATTGCCTATGTCATATGTGATAATTTAATAAAGATGTTTCTTATTTAAAAAAAAAAAAAAAAAAAAAAAAAAAAAAAAAAGATGAAATAGGTATAGTTGAAGAATGGCAGGAGTTCAAAAAACGTGTTTAAGGACTGTACAACAGATAAGGAAAGTTGGTGGTGGAATGCAGAAGTCTAGGAAGTCATCAAAAGAAAGGAGAAGTGCAGGAAAAAGTGGGAGATAGAAAAGATGGATCAGGCTAGGAAGGAGTACTGGCTGGATAACAAAAAAGGCTAAGAAAGGAGCTGCAACAGCAAAAAAAAAAAAAAAAAAAAAAAAAAATCAGAGGCACTCTACCAGCTTTTGGAAAGTGACTCAAAACTATATTAGGTTGCAAGATAAGGAAAGAAAGATAAAGATGATAGTCAGACATCATTCATAAGAGTTGCCAGCAATAAACTGCTCACCAGTTCACAGGACATCAAAGGCAGATGGAAGGAGTACTTCCAGCAGCTTCTGAATGAAGAAAACACCACAGAAGATGTACTGCTCCAGAAACAGCCTACAATGAAAGAAGAGGAGGAGCCCACCATAGAAGAAGTAAGAACAGCACTATGGAAAATGAAGTCAGGGAAAGCAGCAGGCTCAGATGAGGTCACAGCAGATACAATAAAGATGTTGGGTGGGCTAGGAAAGAAATGGCTCTGAGAGTTCTCTTAGCAGTATGGAGAAAAAAGTGTACCCAAGATGACTGTCAACAAGCTTATAGTGCCAGTGTTCAAGAACAAAGGGGACATTTCACAACTGCGGCTGATACAGAGGTACCAAACTCCTGTCACATTATTGCATGAAAGTTCTGGAGATGATGATTGATGTACAGATAAGCAGAGTAGTACACTGTAAGATGGGACACGAGCAATCTGGATTCAGAACAGGATGCAGCACAACTGACCCAATGTTTGGAGTGAGACAGACACTTGAGAAGAAGCTACAAATGAGGAAAGAGTCCAACTGGGCATTCCTAGACTTGGAGAATCCATATGACAAGGTCCCAAGAAAGCTGATTTGGGCAGTGCTGTAGTGGTTCGAAGTCCCAGAAACACTGGTAGAATTAGTGCAAGCTATGTACAAGGACCCAATGAATCAATTACGAACAGTGTTCTGTCTCATAGAGGGTTTTTCAGTGGCAGTAGGTGTGCATAAGGGTTTAGCTCTGAACTTGGAGCTATTCAAACTGGTGATGGACTATATCAGCAAACAGGTCAGAGGGGAAAGATCAACAAAGTTGTTATATGCATACAATGTGGCATTACAGGCAGACTCTAAGTAAGCACTTTAGCAAAGGATAGGGGAATGGAATGCAAAGCTAAAGGCACGTTGGATGAAATGGAGTACAGACAAGACAGTTGTAATGGCAGCAAATGGAGGAAATCAGAAGAAGCTGAGAAGTGAGATAGGGAAAATAGTGGAACAGGTTAACAGCTTCAAATATCTGGGAGGGGCGGTTGACGAGAAGGGAAATCTGAATCAGAAGGTTAAACCTAGCATCAGAGAGCCTGTAGCCAACTGGCACAGGCGGTCAAGTGCAATGCATGAAGAAAAGTAATTTGTACAAAACAGTGGGGCAACTAGTACTACTGCATGGTACAGAAACCTAGGCAGTAACGACAGATCAGTGAAGAAAGCTACAAGTGATGGAAATGGGTGGTAGGATGCACACTGTGGGACAGATGAAGAAATGAGGACATAACAGTAGAAGCCAAAGTAGCTAGAGTTGCAGTAAAGGTCAAAGAGAACAGATTACAGTAGCTCTGGTACATGTACAGAAAAACAGAAGACAATCTGGTGAAGAAAATTTGGTACACAAAGAAAGAAGGCAAAAGTAAACAAAGGCATCCAGCAAAGAGGGATGGATTATGAGAGAGAAGACATGAGTGTCTAAGAAGGTAGGTGAGTGGCACCGAGTAGAGAGAGAGATGGCATCAATTAACGTGACACCCCGACCCCATGTAGAAAAATGGGAAAAGGGGGTTGATGACTGATGATGATGATTATGATAGTGATGTTGTAGAGTAAGGGCTAGGGTTAGCAGGCATTAGTAAGGGGGAAAGTGGGATTAAAGGCAGTCAGAACACAGATCAGCAGAGGATCCCTCACATGACCCTAGGTAGGAGTCACACTGGAAAAAGATTAAAGAGCAGGCGGGAAAGCCAGTTCATAGCCAAAGCTCCTACCAGCTTAGAAGAACTTTGCCAATGGTAACAGATTTGGGTCCTTGCATGGACTGAACTCTGTTTATAAGGTGTGGTCAATTTATGATCTGTTTTCTATATCCAGGACACAAAGGAAAAAAGGAGAAACCAATAGGATACCTACTTTTGAGAAAAACATGGGATTGGACTGTCACTCATCTGGTTTTCAATTGCATGGCTAGTGAACTGTCCAAAGGACAGTGGACACTTGGGTCCAAGAAGTTTAACTCAAGTCAAAGAATCTACTCTTTTTGCCTTTCCCTACTTTGAAAGTTCTCCACTAAGGTGAGCAGGTTTTTGCAGTCCACCCCCCCCCCCCCTTTTTGTTGGGATCTCACTCGCACATGATTTTTTTGGACTTGTGCAGTCTGTTCAGCGTTTACTGCACCAGTGGTTTCTGTTCTTGCCAACACCTAAATGAATGATGCCTATGTTTTCTCATCAAGAAGTTTTTAATGAATTTCAGTGTCAGAGCTTCTTTCTCTCAAGAAAGTTGTAGAGGAGTGATGTTTCATATTGTGGAAATTCCTCCATTCCATGTTTTCTCTGAGTACACTGTTGCAAGAAGCAATAATGAACTTACTCAATTCTCTCTATTTAGCAGAGGATTATAGAAAGCATCTGCTACTAGAACAGCTACAGAAACAGATTCCAGGTGATTCAGGACTGCATAAATAATCTTTATGATTGCTTCTCCCCTCACCTTCCTCAGATACTCATCAAGACATTTCTTACAAAGGAAAAACAAGGCCCATATGCCAGATGAAACTATGAAAGCAGAGACGGAGCAAGAGCTTAGGCCCCTCATAATCAAGAACAAGCTCACCATATTGACAAAAGATGACGGTTTCAGAAATGAACCTTAATAATAAGGCCTACCACAGGATTCTCAGGCCCTCAGACAGTGTATCAGCAGAGACCATGGGCTGCTTTGGGACCCTTTCACTGATGCTTACACAAAGAATATTCAACAGCCTCCGTTTCCCTGGCAGTAAGACAGGCCAGGAGTTTCTTCCTTTAGTTTGTGCATTGCTGGCATTTAATGGCAGCGCTTCACATTGGACTGCCTGTAATTTTCCAGCCACAGGAATATTTAGTAGATCTGGCTTTATGGACTGAAAGTGAAAACGCTTCAGTGAGAGTCACAGCTGCAATATGAACAATGCAAGAAAAAAAAAAAAAAAAAAAAAAAAACATAGTGGACACAGAGACAAGGTGTGCTCTCCCAATGTATACGGCATAACATGGCTGAACTGACTTTGGACACATGAACACCAGAGTACTACAGGAGCTTCCAACAAAAAATACCAAACCAGAACAGAGGACAGGATGAACCCAGCAGACCAACTAAGGAGTGTCTCCAAAATTAGGGATGTAAATAATGAAGTCATAATACATGCAGATAGCGCCATTTAAATGTATAGAAGACACCTTCATGTTGGCAATACCATATCATCACAAAACTTAATGGTAGGTAGACAACCCAGTCTGGCAAAACGTGGAAGCGGAATGCATTAATATAACACAGCTTCACAGAGCTAGCTTATATAATCCTTTTCTTTCTTTGGAGGATATACTTAAACTTGTCTCAGTTCCACCTATATATCAGGAAAGGTTTCTTTCTTTTTAACTGGTCGCTTTCATCTCTATTTATTTAAATCTGAAACATGTATAGATATTAATTCATTATATCATAACAAAATAAATGTCAATTAAAATGAAGTTCAGAAAACATTTACCCAATAAAATATTGTGTCAACAAGAAACCAAAGACTCACTCACCTAATTACATACATATGAACAAGGCAACTTATTCATATTAATACATTCAAAACATACTACTACAAAACACAATGCATTGTTCCTCGTGAAAGTGCAAATTCCTTTGCTGGTACTGTACTGTAGGACATTATTTCTATATTTATCCACTAAGAAAGCTAATTTAAAGCAATATTTACAACTAACCACTGAAGAATTTGTTCTCGTAACAATACTGTCACGGTCTATCAATCAAGTACTAAGCATTACTAGCCAATACTCACAACAGCATTGCTTCTACTGCTTGGGATAGAAGCCCAATGTGAAGCACTGCCATTAAATGCCAGCAATGCACAAACTAAAGGAAGAAACTTCTGCCCCATTTCTGAAAATGTGGGAGCACTGGGCTTTCTCTAGTTTCTTGTAATTGCCTTCCTAGTCATTGCTAATGCATATCACAGGATGGGGTATTGATCTTTACATACACAGCATTATGCAACTCAGAATACTTGGCTAATATGAATCTGTCTGTCTCCAGTGATGCTGTTGGAAGTCATTCCAAGTATGACACAATATATATCCTCCTGGTTTACTTTTATATTCACATAATATCTCCAAACATTATGCTAAACATTTTAAACATTTCCCAATTTGTCTGGGGTATAGCATTGCTCTTTGTATAAATTACCATGCGAGCAGTTTCTAAAGTTTCTAAAAGGGAGTAATTTGCGTTGCCAAATTTAATATTTAGTGCTTGTCTTTATCAGTCATACCAAAATTAGTATTGGATATTATACATTTTCAATACAAGTTTAGATTAGGTTCTTAAACATCATCAGAATTTAGAAAAACGGATTTAGTTGCTCTTTTGTTAGACAAATGCAGGGACTAAAGGGCACATATCAGCAGTCCTAGGACTCCATTGCTTTATCAGCTTCTACAAACATTCCTGGGTATAAAGTAATATGCTTTCTCCAGGTCCACTAACACATGAAAAAAGAAGAGGAAAATTACTAAAATCCTAATTCAATATCTTTGCAAGGAAATTATGTGATCTACTGTTATGAGACCAGGGTAGACTCCACAATAGTCTTCCTGAATCAGAACCACTACTACTGCGCAGACTCTCTTTGTTCAACCAATCAAAAGCCTTCCCAGTGAGGCTGAGTAGCATGATTCTGATTCCTGTATAACTAGAACAAAACACTCCAAATACATTCAATCGGGAACACTACTCAGTCAAGAAGAGTGCTCATCATCTATCCTCCTTTCCGTGACTTTCATGGACACACATTCAAACCATAGCCAAAATCCCCATCCAGTATCTTTGCTTTATCACTAACTTCGTCTTCTCTTTTGGCTGTTCCCATTAGGGGTTGCCACAGTGGATCATCTGTTTCCATTTCTTCCTGCCCTCTGCATCTTGCTCTGTCACACCAACCACCTGCATACCCTCTCTCACCACATCCATAAACCTTATCTTAAGCCTTCCTCTTTTCCTCTTACCTGGCAGCTCCATCATTAGCATCCTTTTCCCAATATACCCAGCATCCCTCCTCAGCACATGTCCAAACCAACGCAATCTTGTCTCTCTGACTGTCTCCAAACCGTCCAACCTGAGCTGACTCTCTAATATACTGAATCCTAATCCTGTCCATCCTTGTCAGACTCGGTGCAAATCTTAACATCTTTAACTCTGCCACTTCCAGCTCTGACTCCTGCCTTTTTTCAATGCCACTGTCTCCAACCCATACAACATAGCTGGCCTCACTAACCTCTTGTAGACCTTCCCTTTCACACTTATTGGTACCAGTCTGTCACAAATCACACCTGACACTCTTCTCCACCCATTCCACCCTACCTGTACTTTTTCTTCACCTCTCTTCCACACTCACCATTACTCTTAACTGTTGATCCAAAGTATTTAAACTCATCCAGCTTTGCTTATTCTACTCCCCGCACCCTCACAATTCCTCTCTCCTCCCTCTCATTCACAACATATAGTCTCTCTCTTAGTTCTGCTGACCTTCATTCCTCTCCTCTCTAGAGCATATCTCCACCTCTCCAGGGTCTCCTCAACCTGGTCCCTACTATCACTACAGATCACAATGTCATCTGCAAACATCATAGTCCATGGGGCCTCCTGTCTGATCTTGTCTGTCAACCTGTCCATCACCACTGCAAATAAGAAAGGGCTCAGAGCTGATCCTTGATGTAATCCCACCTTCACCTTAAACGCATCTGTCACTCCCACTGCAAACCTCACCACTGTCACACTACCCTCGTACATATCCTTTATCACTAGCTACTATACTACTACTACACTACTATAGTGTTTTATCACTAACTACTGTTGTTGTTCTTCTTCTTTCGGCTTTTCCCGATTAAGGGTCACCACAGTGGAACTCCAGTCCGCTAATAATTGGCAGTAGATTTTTACGGTGCCGAGGTGTCAGCTCGACGCCCAACCTTCAACAAAGGCACGCCCATTCTACTTACACTAAAAAGAAGTTATGTCCTTACCATAACGTTCCATGTGGAGTGTTCATCTCGCCTTGGTTATTACACATGGGTTCGGAGCCGATCCTCGGCTCCGTGCCGGCCGACTGCAAGCTCTGCATCGAGAAGAAGCTCGAGGACATCCAATACCCACAATCCCCCTCTGCCTTTACCTCAGATCTAGTTTGCAAGCAAACCAGACATACAGCACGCACACCTGCCAACTATATACATAAAAGTACATATATACAAACATACCAAGAGTATGATAGTAACAGCAATACTGCAACAGCAGAAGGAGAATACTCCAGACCAGGCACCAAACCGAACGTTCTTCCTAAGGGTGGGAAGGGTGGGAGTATAATAACCAAGGCGAGATGAACACTCCACATGGAACGTTATGGTAAGGACATAACTTCTTTATGTGAGAGTGTTCAATCTCGCCTTTGTTCTTACACATGGTAGCGTCCCTAGCTCCATGATCCTGAGGAACTCAAGGGAGAACGTTCTTGAGCACAGTGGAACCAAAGGTTGCCCTATCCCTAGAAACCCTGTCCACTTTGTAATGAGAAATAAATGTATGTGGTTTAGCCCAAGTAGCAGCCGCACAAATGATGTCTAAAGGTAAACGAGCTGCATGAGCCAAAGATGTAGAAATTGATCTGGTAGAATGTCCTCTGGGTTTTGCTGATAATGTTTGATCAGAATTCTCATAAACATAAATGATACAATCAGTTAGCCACTTGAAAGAGTTCGTTTCGTAACTGCAAGACCCTTTCTGCTGTCAGCAAAAGCTATAAATAGCTGATCAGATTTCCTGTGATCTTTTGTTCTATCCAAATAAAATCTGAGTTGTCTATGGACGTCCAGTTTGTGCAACATATACTCTAATTTATTAGAGTGGTCTTTAAAGAAGGTGGGTAATTCAATGGACTGGTTAATATTACCAGTAGAACAAACTTTGGGAAGAAAGGATGGATTAGTGCGTAGGGATACTCTGTCAGAATGAAAAATTAAATAGGGATGTTTGACTGAAAGGGCCTGTAGCTCAGACACCCGTCTAGGCGATGTAATAGCCACCAGAAATAATGTTTTCCATGACAAAAATTTCAAAGTGCAACTTGAAGCTGGTTCAAAGGGTGGTAACATCAATTTAGAGAGCAATAAATTTAAATTCCATGGTGATGTCGGACTTCTGACTGGTGGTCTGATATGAAAAGAACCTTTTAAAAGGCTTTACAGAGTCTGTGAGCCATAATAGGTGCACCACTTTCTTCTATATGATAGCTAGAAATGGCAGCCAACTGTACTCTTAAGGTAGCCGGAGAAGCTCCTTCCTGAAATAATTCGGTTAGAAATTCTAAGACCTTATTCAACGGAGCTGTAACAGGGTCCAACTGATGTGACTCCGCCCAGATGACAAAACGTTTCCATTTACTAGTGTAAGTCTTTACAGTGGAAACTTTATGAGAAGCTACCAAAATATCTTGAACCGCCGATGTAAGGGGGATTGACCTGGCTAAAAAGGGAAGCGGAGCAGCCAAGCTGCTAGATGGAGAGATTCCAGGGATGGGTGGGGAACTCCTGACGAGTGAGTCAGTAGATCTGGCTCTGGGTCCAGCATCCAAGGTCCCCGAATGCGGTGACGCAAGAGAAAGGGGAACCAAATTTGACGAGGCCAGAACGGAGCAATGAGAATTATAGTCCTCTGAAGGTTGTTTGCTTTCTGCAGAAACTTTGCAATCAGGGGAAATGGAGGAAAAGCATATAGGAGACCCGGGGGCCAATCGTGCACCAGCGCGTCCCTTGGGACTTCCCTGGAGGGTAATAGGGCAAAGTAGCTCCTGCATTTGGCGTTCATTGGAGACGCAAACAGATCGCATGGTAGGCTGGCCCCATTTGCGAAAAACCTTTTCCGCAACTGACTGTTTGAGGGACCACTCGTGAGGCAATAGTATTGCCCTGCTCAGCCTGTCGGCTATGGCGTTGGATGACCCGGGATGTGCGTTGCGATCAGAAAGCGACCGGTGGACTCTGCCCATTGCCAAATTCTCATGGCCTCTCTGCATAGTTGGTAGGACCTGGTTCCCCCTTGCTTGTTTATGTACCAGACTACGGACATGTTGTCTGTCTGAACTGCAATGGTCCCTGGAGGAAGAAGGGGAGCAAAGTGTTGCAACGCCAAAAACACTGCCCTCAACTCCAGAACATTGATGTGCAGATTGTACTCCAGATTGGTCCATTCGCCTTGGACTGTCTGTCCCTGAAAGATGCCCCCCCACCCTATCAGGGAAGCGTCCGTGGTTATCATTGCTGACGGTGTGGGTAGCACAAATGGCCTTCCGCTGGATAGGTTGCAAGTCTGTAACCACCACATTAGGTGTGATTTGCACGTTTTCGTTATCAATATTTCGTGAGTCAGTGGAAGTTGTTGGAATGACCATTGTGCAAATAGAAGCCATTGTAGAACTCTCATGTGCAGTCTTCCCAATGGTATTGCTATGAGAGAAGCTGCCATGAGACCCAGAACTTTCAGAACAATTTTTGCTGGGGATTTCCTGGACGACAGCAGAAGGGAAATGTTGGATTGAAGTGCTACTATTCTTTCTGTCGGAAGTTTTAGAACTAACTGACGAGTATCTAATTCCGCTCCTATGAATAAGATATGCTGTGATGGCTGTAGCAAAGATTTCTCGAAATTTACTGAAATGCCAAGATGTGTGCAAAGTTGTAGGGAGTAATCCCTGGCATGTATCAGTTGACGCCTGGTGGTGGCAGACAGGAGCCAGTCGTCCAGATACGGAAACACCTGGAATCCTAGGCGCCTCAGATGAGGCGCAACCAGTGCCATGCATTTGGTGAAGACCCTGGGGGCTGTGGTCAGATCAAAGGGCAGGGCTCGAAACTGATAGTGACTGGCTCCCAGCGGGCGCAAGTGATCTCTGGACGCCCTGGCCATTTTGATGTGGTAGTATCGTCCTTCAGATCTATTGAGCACATCCAGTCGTCCTTCCGTAAGAATGGAAGGATCGATTGAAGCGTGACCATTCGAACTTTTCCTTCTTGACAAAGGTGTTGAGATGACTTAGGTCCAGACTTGGCCTCCAGTCCCCTGTTTTCTTTGGAACTAAAAAGAACCTTGAGTAAGTTCGAATCCTATTTGGTCTGCTGGGACTGGTTGGATGACTCTTTTCTTAGCAGCTTTGAAATTTCCGTAGCTGCTGGGTCTCGCAGATGGGGTGGTACATCTGGGAGTTTTCTCTTTGGAATGGGGTGGATAGAAAGGGATTTTGTAACCTCTGGTAACAATGCTTTTACCCAATTGTCTGAAGAAAGGTTTTGCCAGGCCTGAGGGTATAAAGCTAAGCGACCCCGACTGCCTCCAGAGCAGGACAGTCGGGCCTCCTCTCAGGAGTGCTGAAAAGGTTTGCCAGGAGGTTATCCCTGTCACCTTGATTTTGCGGACCCCTCTGCCGCCAGGGCGGCGTCTTCCACCTCTGCCCCCCTCTGCCTCTAGAGGGGCATCACCCTGTGTGTTTGGAAAGACCCTTGGGGTTTCGAAACCACATTTTCCCACCACGTTGCCCTTTGGGGTACGGTCTGGAAGGGTGGAAAACGGACTCCGACAGCAGACAGAGTCTTTCCCTCCTGTTCACACCGGGTAAGGGTTTCCTTTACTTTAGGGCCAAAAGTGTGGCTCCATCAAATGGGGCGTTAGTAAAGGAAGACTTGAAGGCTTCCATAAGCGAACATAAGCGCATCCAGGATTGCCTACGAAGAGCAATCGCTGAAGCCGCTGCCCTACTCGATCCTTGGCTGCATAGGATATCAGCCTCATGGACGAGTTCACAATGGGCGTAAGGGTGTTGAGATGCGCTGTAACTTTCTCTGAGACAGCGGCATCTGTAGCACCCTGGAGGTATCTCCCAACTCTTTGACTAGATCCCTCTGTAAGCGTGTAAAATGGGTCAAATAGTTCAGGGAGCATAGAAAGCCGCTGAACTGAAAATGCGCTTGCCGTATCTGTCCATGGTCCTAGAATCTTTGTTAGGCGGATGGACAGATGAGGAAGACTCCGACATCTCCTTTTTCGTGGCCGCTGCCACCACCATGGCGTCTACCGGAACTCCTTTGGTAAGGTAAGCTTTGTCCTGTGGTGCCGTGATGTACTTATTTGGCTTCCTAGGGACAGGTTCCACCGTGTCAGGAGTCTCCCACGCCCTTTGAGCAATTAAATCCATTAACTCATCAAAGGGCGGAGTGACCCAGGAGGAGGAAGGACGGGCACCAAATGCCTTCAGCAAAACTGACTCATCCTCAGAAGGGGGGAGGGCTTGCCAGTCACCTCTCTGTTTAAGGATCTCCAAGATGTCAGCAAAGAGACATCCTCTGAAGGTGACTTAGGGGACCCTTCTGACTCATCTAAGTCAGTATCAGATGTCAAGGATTCTTGTGGAGAATCCAAGTGTCTCCTCTTACACAGTCTTTTCCTAGGAACTTCTTCGTGGGGAGCATCCGAAGAAGCCTCCGAGGAAGAGGGGCACCCTCCAGGGGTGGCTGAGACACTGGTGCCCGGACGCTTGGGCGTGGCCGTGGGTGCAGAGGAGGATAACGGTCCTTTGCGGGGAGGAGAAGCTGTACCTGCTGATGTGGTTGTCTGAGTAGACAACACCTTCCTCATGGTCGAAGGCCCCGGGTCCCGTGTCGAGGTATCTCCCGGTTCGAAGAAATGGGAAGAATCCCGAAACAGGAGCCGAAGGCACCGACCCGAGGCGGAACGAATCGATCCGTGCGAGGCCCGAGAGGAGAGTCGGAACCGAAACATCGGTCCGACTCGGTCCCAGAACCAAGGACAGATCTTCGGCCCGAGACTCCGGTACGGATCGGATGGAGTCGAGGTAAACGGTGTCGACCGAGAAAGGGCGGTTCTGGCACCGAGGGCTCCACAATCATCAGGTCAGCTTCTTCCGGCTCCGAAGACTGAACAGGTCTCGGAGGAGGAACAGATGGAGATAGTGGCAGGCCTTCAAGTCTCGACATCAACTGAGAGGAGACCGAAATAAGCTTGGACAGGGCCGTATGCTCCATAAGTTTCTGCACCACACGGTCCACGTCGGTGTCGGAAAGGGCTCTCGAAGAACGAGTCGAAGGGATCGAAGACGGAGCCGACCTCAATAGAGTCGGTGGAGGGAGCTCCGTCACCGGTTCCAAGACCCGAGGCTCAGAAACTGCCAACAGTTGAACACTCGGCCCCGAAGTCTGTGGAACCGGTGATCCAACTAAACTCGAAGAGCTCGGAGCCGATGTCTTTGGCTCCGACGCCTTCGACCTTCAAGACTTGGATGCCTGGTCTGAAGCATCCAAGGCCTCCTGGAAAGAGGGTTTCAGCAATCCTCTATCCATCAGTTTCCTGCGCCTATCTGTCATGACCCTCCCACTAAAAGAGTGACAAATAGAGCAGTCCTCTTGTAAGTGGAGAGGGCCAAGACAGTAGACACAGGAACTGTGGTTGTCTGTGACCGACATTTTTTGGCCACACTGACAACGCTTGAAGCCAGATTTTAATTTTTCTGACATGACAACAAGAAATGACAGTCCAGTAATTAAAAGTCACTTCCAATGAAAAGAACAGTCAAATCCGGTAATATGTGTCAAATCCTGTAATAAGCAGACTACACAATACTTAGTCCAAGTTATTCAAGTAGGGGAGGTAGGCCCCGAAAAAACTCTGTACCCTTTAGTTAAACTAAGTAACTAATCTAAGGAACCGAGATATCAAAGTCCACTCACACACCTACTCTAACTATTCATAGACTATATTGAAGAAAATTTTTGAAAAATTTAAACAGAAAGATAAATTCTTATCTGTAAAAGCCTCGAGCTAGTCCCCAGCGATGCGTATGCAGCAGCGGCAAACTAGATCTGAGGTAAAGGCAGAGGGGGATTGTGGGTATTGGATGTCCTCGAGCTTCTTCTCGATGCAGAGCTTGCAGTCGGCTGGCACGGAGCCGAGGATCGGCTCCGAACCCATGTGTAAGAACAAAGGCGAGATTGAACACTCTCACATCTACTATTATATTAATTTTTTTTTTAATGGTATGCGCACTGCATCTATACTGCAACACACACACACACACACACACACACACACACACACACACACACACACACACACACACACACACTTATTGCAAATATATGACCCACCCCTTGCATTAAGGGGCCTGTGCAACACCTTCCCCACAAATATTTGTACCTCTATTTTTTGGGTATATATTAAATCAGCGAACGCTTAAAATAGCGAACACTGATTTATTGGCCCTTTAAAAAGCGAAAGCTGACAATCTCGAAGACATGGATCAGCGATTTTTCCCGTGTTCTGTGTCTTCGGGATTGTCAGCTTTCACTTTTAAAGGGTCGATAAATCAGCGTTCGCTATTTTAAGCATTCGCTGATTTAATATAGACCCTATTTCTTGACCACTTAGAACTAAATGACTACTGTTAGTCTAATCTTTCCAGTAGTGCTGGATGAAGGCCCTGGTAGCACATGAGAAAAGATTATAATTATCTATATACCGTGCTGCTGATTTTTTTCCCCCCCAGAACTTGCAATTAGTTATCAATCCACTTTCCTGTCTATGCAGAAAATGACTGCTTGTTGGTGCATTAATTTCATTGAAAAAACAGCATAGCAACCGTTGGACAGCATGCATTAATTCCTAGAGAAAGAAAATGCATACTACTGTTTGACAAGCTGACAATTATAATGATGGTGCAAAGAAGACCTCATGCTAAGAAAATCAGAAGGTGGTTTTAATCATTACTTGAGCACATTTCATACATGCTATAGCTCTTACCCATTATTGTCAGCTTTCTTGGTCTCTGCTTGGATGTGATGACCTGAAGGGAAGGTGCAATTGACTGAATACGTATTATTGGTTGGTTAGGATCATATGTTCCGGGAACAGCCAACTCTAGATCTCGGCACATCAGAAGCTTAGGTGACACATACTGCAGCTCTAGAGAGGTAAGCTGTGTGAATGTAAATTGAACTACAATTAGTACACTGTACATCAGGGAGAAGAGTTATTTGCGATGAGTAAAATTTACTAAGTGCAAATAAACTGTTTATCAAGTGACAGTAAACTTATCACACCAAGTCCTACATAGGTAAAAATATTTTTAACATTCATTGCAACCAAATAATTTACATACAACAAAATGTATCAACAAAAAATGTCCGGTTCTTCTGTACATTTACATAAATAAAAACGGTTACTGTGTTATCATATTTACCCATTCTTTTCTTGACATAACACAGTTGAATTATGTCATATAGACGTTTGTCTATAACATTTATATTAACATGGAACCAACTTTCCAAAAACTTAAAGACAGAATATAACAAATTAAGTTGGGTTCAAAAGAAGTTATGTTAAGTAACATAAAGGGACAAGTTTACAATTAGACACCTGCACAAGGGAATGTAGCTCTACCTCCCATATGTCACATTTTTTTCTTTCATACTCCAAAAATTTTTACTTGCAATTGCTAATCCAATCCAGTTTAAAGAGAAATACAGTATAATGACAAGTGTTTCAGATTCAAATACCTGTGTCCTAGAAACCTGTCAATATTAATAACCAACTATATCATTATAAATTCTCTAGGGTAACCACATACTTGTTGCATAAACTTATCTTGACAATATGACTCTCTCTTGCCCAGTTGATCTAAGGTTTCAGCTACCTTAATCACCACCGGAGAAAATTTTTGACTTCCATTTCTTTGTAATGGCATTTTAAGCTGCTAAAACCAATATAAATAATTTTGCCCATTGCTACATCCTACATTTTTATCAAATGATTATAGCACATTTATGTAACTTGTCTGTTTGTTTTTGTTAACAGAGAAAGTCAGACTGGACAAAATCCCATTTTCAGTGGAGGGCCAGGGAGAAAAGCTCCATGTAAGTTTACACACAGTTATACATTTTTACAATTTTTTTTTACATAAAATTCAGAGCGCAACAAGAAACTGACTCTTATGCAATTTCTTAAGTAAATATTAGCTAGGTAATCTTGTCATAGTTTATAACTAAGGACACGATACAACAACAGTCTTAAAATCTAGATCATGTCATGCGTACACGAGTGGAATATAAAGAGGTGCATAAGGACAACTGTTAGGAAGTAGAAGGTTTTAATGTAAAACTGGGTGAGGGGAAAGGAAGATGTGGAGAAAGAAGGGATAGAAAGTTAGAGAGATTAGTGATAGACATACTTATAGTACAAGACACCTCAGGTTACTATTACAGAGACATGGATGAGCATGTTGGAAAGTGTTGTGTGGGACTGTAAAACTGAGAGGGAAGGAGAGAGCTAAGGGCATGAGAAGTAATATAGACGGTAAGCAATTTTTGTGTGCCATTAATTTTAGTGGAGAGATTACAGATGGAACTTAGCCAGGTGTGTCCAAAGTGCACTTTAGGTGCTGTTTAAGATGAGTTTCAAGAACTGATAACTTGTCTGTTTGATTGGGTGGAGGACAGAATTTCAAAGCTGGAGTAGACATAGTCCCCAGCATTAGATTTAGTTACTATCAAGAGGAATTTGTTGAAAGATCTATGGTCTCAGCTACTGGAGTAGAACTGGATTAAATTTTTCTACACTACTCTTGCTGATAAGTTTTTAAAATTAGTGTTAAACACAGTCTTATGCAGTGTCAGTGGCACAACAGTTAGCACCTCTCTCCTTTAGTGAAGAAAACTGTGGCTTCTATTCCCACACCAGGTAGATGGATTTCTGATACTGCAGTGCAGCATAAAGGGGGTGCTGCACTCCTCAGTGTGCTGTTCTAAGATGAGATGTTAAACTGGGATCCCATCTGCTTGAGTTGGTGGTAGCTCAGGTGGATGTAAAAGATCCCACAGCAGCTATCTAAAAGAGTAGGGGTTCTTCATTTACATTATCCATAAATATTTTACACAATCATATACATTATTTACTTTAGCACTTATTTACACTCTATACACATATTTTCAACTATTTACTATATATATATATATATATATATATATATATATATATATATATATACACATACATATATAAAATTTACAAATCACATCTTCCTTTTTTATTTTTACTTCTTCAAATATAGCACATACTTATAATTTTTTTGACCCCACTCTGGTTTCCACAATCAAAATATTAGTCTTTTCAACATCATTGCCAGGTACCATTTTTCATTACATATGATTTCCTTAACCCTCTGATTCCAGATAACCATAATATGGCAACATTTTTTATCAAGATTTTCTACTTCTTTTTTACTTCTGTGTCTACAGTAGCCAAATTCAATTATGTCCATATTTTGTATTACTTATGTCTTTGAAATCATTCACATATTTTCTCTCTATAATGTTTTTCCATAACATCTTTACTCTTTCTGGTGGAAGACTTATGAGCAGCTACCAAAATAGACTTAACTGATGAGGAAAGTCCGGTAGTCCTAGCAATCATGGGAACTGGAGCAGTCAAGCCGCGAGCTTCAGCCTGTCCAGACTCGGATGAGGCACCCCCGATGGGTGTGAAATCAGATCCTGAATGGGGATCTAGGATCCAAGGTAGAGCCAGAAGGTGAGACCAAAGGGAGGGAAACCATACCTGGTGAGGCCAGAATGGGGCAATGAGGATCACCTTGCTCCCCAGTCAAAAAGCTTTCTGCAAAAACCTCGGGATGAGAGGAACTGGTGGGTAAGCATAAAGAAGACCGGGAGGCCAAGTATAAACTAGAGCATCTCTGGGAGACTGCCCCGGCGAGGGGTTCAGAGCGAAAAACCTGCTGCACTTCGCATTGGAAGGACATGGTAAGAGATCGTAGCAAGGTTGACCCCACTCGCTGAAGATCTGTTCCGTTACTGATAGATTCAGAGACCACTCGTAAGGCATCAGAATGGTCCGACTTGGCCGTGGTCACTGTGGTTTGGGCCGGGGCTGGAACAAAAGATCGTCCCTCCAAAATGTCCGGAGAACTCATCCACCATATGAGGGACAACTGACACACTTGACTCAGGTGGATAGGGTAGGTTAGGGGTAAATCCAACAGGGACCACTGAACTGCTAGAGTCCACTGAAGAATCTGCATGTGTAGCCGAGCACATGGAAGGAGAGTTATGGTCGTCGCCATCGAGCCTAGGGCCCTCAACACTGATTCCGCTGTCGGGAGATGAAAACGGTAAATTAGGGAGACATGCATCCTGAGGTTTTGAGCTCTCTCCGAGGTCAGGAACACTTTGCACTGTAGTGCGTCTACCCTGGCACCAATGTAATCTATCACCTGTACAGGCTCTAGTAGAGACTTGACTGTGTTGACTGTGATACCCAAACTCAGGGCAAGTGTCAGAAACTAATCCCTGGTTTGGGAAAGTAGACACCTGGTGGGAGCAGTGAGGAGCCAATTGCCCAGGTACGGATAGACCTGAATCCCCTGAAGCCTCAGGTGAGTTGCTACAACCACTATCACTTTGGTAAACACCCTGGGGGCTGTGGTGAGACCAAAGGGTAGGGATCGAAATTGATAATGATTGGCCCCTAGCTGGAAGCGGAGGAACCTCCTGGAGCTTCTGTGCATTATGTGACAGTAAGCATCCTGGAGATATAACGAGCACATCCAGTCACTCTCTTGCAGGTACGGCATGATGGACTGTAGTGTGACCATCCTGAACTTTTCTTTGGTAACTGACAGGTTCAGAAGCCCGATCCGGACTGATCTGGGGAGATGGTTTAGATGGCTCGTTTTCCTAGCAGCTTGGAAATTTCCTGTGCTGCTGCCTCCCTTTGCGTGGGTGGAATGTCCGGGAGGTGTTTGGAAGGTATGCGGGGACCCTTTAAGGGGACAGAATATCCTCTGGATATGATTTGAAGCACCCAGCAGTCCATTCTTATGGACACCCATGCTGCTGGGTGCAAGGACAATTGCCCCCCGATTGCCTCCAGAGTAGAGCAGCCAGGCAACCCCTCAGGGTTGCTGCCTGGGTCTGTCAGAGAATGGTTCTCGAGACACGAAGTTTCGCAGACCCCCTTGGCCTCAGGGTCGGCATCCATTCTGTCCCCTTCTGCCTCTAGGGGAAGAAAAGCCCCGAGTGTCCCAAGAATACTGAGACTTCGGGAACCACATCTTCTTTTGCCCTCTCTAGTTCCGGGAAAAGGACCTTTGAGGGTTAGAGAAATGGATCCCGACGGCAGACAGTGTCGTCCCGTCCTACTCACTCTGGACTATTGTCTCATTGACGGTCTTACCAAAAAGAGTCAAGCCGTCATATGGGGCACTGGCAAAGGACGCCTTAAAGGGTTCGGTGAATTGGCACAACCTGAGACAGGCGTTACGCCTCATGGATACGCCGGACCCAGCTACCCTAGCCGCTCCTTCCATAGCATGGGAGAGGAGTCACATGGACGTATTTGATACTGCTCTCGGAGTGGCCATTTTCACAGAGAACGAAACCTTGTCCTCCTACGACATGGACTTGGGTGGAGACTCCTCCAGCTCCTTCACTAGGTCACGTTGGAGTCTCGTGACATGGGCCAAGTAGTTCAGCGCCCTTATAGAAAAGGTAGCTGAAGCACACACCTGCTTCCCTAGGTGGTCCATCATCAGTGACTCTTGGTCAGGAGGGTGGACCGAGGAACTTTCCTGAAATAGTTCCTTCTTCGTGGCTGCTGCTACCACCATGGCGTCCACTGGGGAAGCCCTTGTTCCAGGAAGGCCTGTCAATAGGGGGGACTCAGAACCTTATTGGGGTGCTTGGGGATCGTCTCCACTGTATCTGGTTCCTTCCATGCCCATGAGGTGATCAAATCCACTAAAGGATCCGCGGGAGGGGGCACCAAGACGTAGACGGGCCTGTGCCGAAAGCCTCCAGAAACACAGACTCATCAGAGGAGGGCTTGGGGGCAGACCAACCTCCCTGCTGGAGCGGGATCTCCATGATGTCTCCAAAGGAGACATCATTGAGAGGTGATCTTGGGGAGCCCCCATCATCTAAATCTGTGTCCTCGGTTAGGGACTCGGGGGAGTCAACGTGCTTCCACTTGCACGTATGCTTATGAGATACATCTCCCGTGGGGCTCTCTGGGGAGCGCTCGCAAGCCATCTGTTCCTCTGGGGGAACAGTCTGGGGCTCTTCGGGCACAGGCTGTCCCTCTGGTAAGACAATGGGGACCATAGACAGAGCCGAGGGTGTCTGAGCAGAGTCTGATGGGGCGGTCAGGGGCCTCGATCTAATGGAGAGGACCCGTTTTACCACATTGAACGCCGAATGACAGCGGACCTCCTGGGAAGCTAATAAGGAGGCCAGTCTCCACGGATCCGATGCGAGAATTGGAGTCGGACCTGAAGTGGATGGAACTCTGAGGGAGGGAACCTGGCCTGACAACGTGGTAATACTGATATATCCTGTAATACTTTTCCATAATCATTTCCTGACATTTTTTTCTATCATTTTCAATTTCTTTCACATTGATTTTCCACAAGATAATCTTATCTTGATAATTTCCATTTCTTTATTACAACTCCTTTTTTAGAACTAAAAAGGTCAACCATTCCATTTTATGCTTCACACAATATTTTTATTAACATATCCTTGTTATTTTTTAAACACTTAATTATCGTGTATAACTTTAAGGATGATATATACACTATAACCCTAAACCTCCTTTATTGCACATATAACATCCCTCTTTTTGTAGGGTTTAACCTTGATTCCCCATATAAAGGAAACTATTATATTGTATACATGTTTCTCTAAATTTAAAGGAACACTAAAGACACTAGTAAAATAAGTTATCTTTGCTAACAGAACTGAATTTATTAAATATACTTTCTTTTTTAAAGGAAAGCCTGAAAAACTTCCAAAACACATACATTTTTTAATCGTCTATTTTCTCTTTCCATACAGAATTTATAATTTCTTGCTTCCCAAAGTTTATTCCAAGGATCTTAATTTTTTTCTTTATTAAATTCAACTCCGCCAATCTTTCCTTCAAATCCTAAGCCTTGACTTTTATCTTTATTTAATACTAGCCCAAACACATTAATATTTTCTTGTAACTGTTTTATTACTACATTCATGCTAAATTTATTTTTAGTTGTAATGATGTTATCTGCATAATTCACCAATATAGGCATTTTTACTGCCTCCTTAGAAATATAACTATTAGCATCCATCTCATTCATGTAAGTCAATACTGCATTAATTAGTAGCATGAATAATGCACCACTCATTGGGCATCCTTGCTTGATACCCTTTTCTAACTTTATACCGTCATTCAACCATCCATTTATCATAATCTTTACTGTATTATACTTGTATTCTGACTTATCTTATACATATCAATTATATTCCATAATACTAAAAGATGTATCAAATCAAATGCTAAGTCTCCTACCATCACTTTTGCCTGAACATTTTTAACTGCTATATCATCTACTACTTCCCTAATTATTAATAGGTCTTGAAATTTTTTTACCTTTTATGCCAAATACAGAATTATTTTACAACCTTACCTACTTTCCTTCCATACTTTTGTATAATATTTTCATAAAAATCTTATAACCAGTATTATTTAATACAACTGGTCTCCAATTTTGCATTACTTCCTTATCTTCTTTCTCATATAAATTTGATGATACCGTCACACAACTCTTTATACAAAAAACTCTCTTTAACCATTCATTTAATACTTTTATAAACCATTTTTTTGTTCCAAACTCAGATTTTTATACACCTTATATTCTATTCCATCTGGTCCTGCTGCAGAATCTAAATTCATTCCTTTTACTACCTGTTCTAATTCTTCTATTTCTCTCTCTTCAATCTCTTTTTCTAAATCCTTATTGTCCATGTCTACAAAAGTGCATACCTTCCATTTCTTCCATGTCTTATGTCTCTGTTCTTTAAATAGTGTCCTAATGTATTCTTTTACCACATTCATAATCTCCTCATGTGCTACATCTTACCCAATGAATCTTTCATTTCCCTCATTACTTTATTATTCTTTGATAATTTTACTTAAAGTGCAAGTTCCTCTTTTCTTCATTTCAAAAAATATTTGTTTATACAATACATGCTCTATTTTTTTCTTATTTCATATATTTTCTGTTCTTTACCAAAACATTCTCATCATTCTTCTCTATGCACTCAATCATATTACGTAAATTCTTATAATTCTTCTTTTAGATTCATAGATTCATAGGTTAGTACTAAGCTAACTGCCCTTGCGAGCCATTTCAAGCTTAGCCAATTATCCCTTGTGAGACTCAAACCCTGCACCTTGTGTTTGTAAGGCGAACACCTTAACCATTAGGCCACCCTCCCTCCCATGCCATATAATATTTTTTATATCTTAGTTTAAAATTTAACCACCATTCTAACCAATTCTTGTAAAATTCTCTCATTTCTATATGATCTTGCCATAATCCATGGCCTCTTTTTTTCTATACCATCCCATTTTACTTAATTTATTCTTTTTATGCATTTCCCTATATTTATATAATCGTCCTTTTACCATAATCCATATTGCCCTATGATCTGAAACCTCTGTCAGTAATACTCCTTGTGCAACCACCACTAAACTTTCTGATAATAAAAAAAAATCTCTCTCTGTTCTTTTATCCCCTCTTCTTTATGTCCAAATCTCTAAATTCCAAATTTTTAACTGTCCATATTTTATAATGAGAAGTTATGTACTTACCATAACGTTCCATGTTAGTTGTCTTCTTCTCGCCTTCTTTCTTGCTGGATGGGTCCGGAGCTCCAACTCGGCCTAATACTAAAGCTCAAGAGCTATTTTTACCGGCTCGAGGCAATGCTATGTCCCATAATGCTAGGCGTCATATACCCAGATCTCGTTTGATAGCTAACACTATGGACATATACGTCCCCACCACAAGAGAATAACCCACCTAATCATAGATACAAAAATGCAAAAATGAAGATTATATATATATATATATATATATATATATATATATATATATATATATATATATATATATATACACCCTTCTAGGGTAAAGGAGCTAGCTGGGGATATAGCTGAGGTGGCAATAACTCTCACAAGGTGCTCTAGATTTTCCCAGGCTAGATGGATGGGGGTGGGACGCAAGAACGAAGGCGAGAAGAAGACAACTAACATGGAACGTTATGGTAAGTACATAACTTCTCAATGTTAAGTTGTCAATCTCGCCTTCATTCTTGCTGGATGGGACAGCGTCCCTAGCACCTAAGTCCTGGGTGGCTCAATGGAACAAACTCTTGAGTACAGTGGAACCAAAATCAGCCCGAATTCTGGAGGCCATATCGAGCTTGTAATGAGAAATGAAGGTATGAGGAGAGGTCCAAGTGGCCGCTGCACAAATGGAATCCATCGGCAATTTTGCCTGAAAGGCTATTGAAGAAGCTAAAGCTCTGGTCGAGTGGGCTCTAGGCTTAGTAGGAAGTTCCCTGCTCCTCAACTGGTAGACCAACATGATAAGACAGGACAACCACCTGGACAAGGTTACCTTAGAGACTGGTTGGCCCTGCTTCCCTTCCGCATAAGACAGGAAGAGCTGGTTTGATTTTCTCATCTGCTTAGTTCTATCCAGGTAGAGGCATAATTGGCGGTGAACATCCAAACAATGTAACTTTCGTTCAGCTCTACTGGTATAATTTGGGAAGAAGACTGGAAGATCTATGGTCTGATTCAGATTTTTCTCTGAGATTATTTTGGGTAAAAAAGATGGATTAGTCCTAAGTGACACTCTGTCTTTGTGAAAAACAAGATAAGGAGGGCAAACGCAAAGGGCTTGAAGTTCCGAGACCCGTCTTGCTGAGGTGATGGCTACTAAGAAGAGTGTTTTCCACGAAAGCAACTTCAATGAACAAGAAGCCGCTGGCTCAAAGGGAGGAAGAATTAAAGAAGACAGAACCAAATTTAAGTCCCACGGTGGGGGAGGGTCCTTAACCGGGGGCCTAAGCAAAAGGGTTCCTTTTAAAAAGGCTTTGCAAAGTTTGTGGGACATGATGCTGGTCTCTGAAAAGCCAACATGGAAATTTGCAATAGCTGCCAGTTGAACTCTGATGGTGACTGGGGAGGAGCCCAGTCGAAAGAGTTCTGCTAGAAACTCTAGAACTGTCTGGACAGGAGCCATAAAGGGGTCCACGTGTTTTTCCCCTGCCCAGACAGAGAAACGCTTCCATTTGCTAGCATATGTCTTTCTGGTAGTAGACTTGTGAGAAGTGAGGATGATGTCGCGAACTGGTTGAGAGATAAGGGGAAGCCTGGTTAGGGTTGGAAGTGGAGCAACCAAGCTGTGAGGTTGAGAGATCGAAGGGAGTGATGCAGCCCACCCTGATGGGTCAGAAGATCTGGCACTGGGTCCAGATGCCAGGGCTGCTCCAGTAGATGGTGTTGCAGGAACGGAAACCAAATTTGTCGAGGCCAGTAAGGGGTAATGAGGATCATCCTGGCTCTCAAGGCAGTCGCTTTCTGGACTAATTGAGTAATCAAGGGAAAGGGGGGGGGAATGCATACAGAAGGCCCCGGGGCCAAAAGTGAACTAGAGCGTCTCTGGGGGGTAGACCTGGGAGAGGGAAGAGGGTGAAAAAGTCTGGGCACTTGCTGTTCAGAGGTGTTGCAAAAAGGTCGCAGCAAGGCTGACCCCATTTTCTGAAAATTCTTTCCGCTACTCTCTGGTTGAGAGACCACTCGTGAGGCATGAGAATGGCTCTGCTCAGTCTGTCTGCTATGACGTTGGACTTCCCGGGAATATGCGTTGCTACCAGAAACCGTTGAGAAGAGATCGCCCATTGCCAAAGTCTGAGTGCTTCTCGACATAGGGGGTAGGATCTGGTTCCGCCCTGCTTGTTGATGTACCACACTACAGACATATTGTCTGTTTGAATTGCAATAGTCCCAGTGGGTAGAGAGTCCTGAAGGGCCTGCAACACTAAAAGTACCACTCTCATTTCCAAGAC
Source organism: Protopterus annectens (assembly GCF_019279795.1). Classification (NCBI taxonomy): domain Eukaryota; kingdom Metazoa; phylum Chordata; order Ceratodontiformes; family Protopteridae; genus Protopterus; species Protopterus annectens. The sequence goes on from NC_056729.1 coordinate 1,788,916,477, forward strand.
ATTTATATGCAAGTGGCATTCGAAGGGTTGCTATGTGCCCTGGACTGTCCTGCCCCGAAAATGCCCCCCCACCCGATCAGGAAGGCATCCATTGTCACAGTGGCAACAGGAGGAGGAAGGACCACAGGTCTGCCCTGGAGTACCTGAGGGGAGACCGTCCACCAAGAAAGGTGTCTTTTGCATGACTGAGTGATTAGAATGGTGTGTGACATGGGGAGCTGCTGAAAGGACCACAGGGAAAATAGCATCCACTGCAAGATCCGCATATGAAAACGCGCTAGGGGGAGTAAAGTGATTGCTGCTGCCATGAGACCAAGTGTTTTTAGTACAAATCTGGCTTGGACTCTGCTCTCCTGTAATAGGATCAGAACATGGTTGCGAATGTCTGAAACTCGTTGTGTAGGTAGTTTTGCTGAGAGCTCCACTGTGTTTAAAACGGCGCCTATGAAGGTAATAGACTGACAAGGCGACAATACAGACTTTTCGAAATTTATAGAGATACCTAGCGTGCTGCACGTTAGTACAGCGTAATCTCTGGATTGGAGTAGTTGGTGCCTGGTGGTGGCAGTAAGGAGCCAGTCGTCTAAATATGGAAACACCTGGAATCCTTGTTGTCTCAGGTGAGCCACAGCCACTGCCATGCATTTGGTAAACACCCTGGGGGCTGTGGTGATCCCAAAGGGCAGGGCTCTGAATTGGTAGTGACTGGCTCCCAGCCGGAAGCGGAGAAACCTTCTGGAGCGCCTGTTCATCTTGATATGGTAGTATGCATCCTGAAGGTCTATAGAGCACATCCAATTGTCCTGTCCCAGAAAGGGTAGAATGGACTGTAGCGTGACCATCCGGAACTTCGTTCTTTGAACCAACTTGTTCAGCCTGCTGAGATCCAAAATAGGTCTCCAGTTCCCTGTCTGTTTTGGTACCAAAAAGAACTTGGAGTAGATTCTGGATCCTTGTTGGTCTGCTGGGACTGGCTGGATGGCCCTTTTTCTTAGCAGCTTTGAAATTTCTAGTGCTGCTTGATCTCTCAGACCGGGTGGAACGTCTGGAAGGGCCCTTTTGGCTGAAAAATATCTATCAAAAACTAACTATAAATATAAAAAATCTTAAATACGACCTGGAGCCGGTGAAAACGCAACCTCGTAGCTGAAGCGGCAAACGAGATCTGGGTATATGACGCCTAGCATTATGGGACATAGCATAGCCTCGAGTCGGTAAAAATAGCTCTTGAGCTTTAGTATTAGGCCGAGTCGGAGCCGAGGTTCGGCTCCGGACCCATCCAGCAAGAATGAAGGTGAGATTGACAACTTAACATTGTCTTTTACTACTTTATCATCATAAACCTTTTTATTACGTTGTCTTAAATTACAATTAAAGTCCTCTGCTACAATTACCTCCATGTTAACTACCTTTGAGGTCCAGATATTGGTTTCTCATCTTAGTGCTGTTTCTAAATTTCTATGAAACTATAAGGCTAGCAAACAAGAACTGAGGTATGGCAAGGGACTACAGCATTATGGGTAAGGAAGGAACTTTAGAGTTTTCAGTATCCACAAGCTGTAAAGAGCAGCAGAGTCAGATCCTAGGGTCAGAGCCGTACCCACTTGTTGAGGAATGAATGAAAATGGACATCAGATAATTAACATAGAGATTAGAAGCTATAAATTCACCCAAAAGGCTTATCCTTAAGCCTACATCCAGTTAAAGATGTAGCTAAGAAATGAAAAAGAAATTAACATTCTATTTACTGCATGAAGATCAGGATGGGAGATGCTCAGAGAGCATGAAACAAAACAAAAAAATAAATATTTGGACTGAGGCAAAATGGCAAGTTATTATACATGGGTTTGTAAACTGAATTAAGTCAATAATTACAAATAGGAAAAGATTGGTAATCTCTTCAGAATTGGCAAACATTTTAATTGACCTAAAAACAATAGAAGGTACAGACAAAAAGGTTCATGAGTAGACCATAACAAGAACTAGACCATAACAAGAACTATCAAGGAAAAACAAAAACAATCACAAAATATGAAGCTGTTAGGTTTACAGCTGTCATGGCATAGTGGTTAACTGTTGTGACTATAGTGTACAGGGTCCTGGGTTCAAGACCTGCAAGGGCTATTTGTTTACAGCTGCGGTGGTGCAGCGGTTAGCGTTGTCACCTCACAGCAAGAAGTTCTCCTGTTCGATTCTCGGCTGGAGCACCTTCTGTGTGGAGTCTGCATGTCCTCCCCGCGGTCGAGTGAAGTCTAAAGACATGCAGGTAGGTGCGTGAGTGAATGGGTGTGCCTTCTTTGAAGGTTGGGTGTCGGGCTGGCAACTTGGCACCATAAAACCACTACCAATCGGGGTGGGGAGGGTGGCCTAATGGTTAAGGTGTTTGCCTTACAAACACAAGGTGCAGGGTTTGAGTCTCACAAGGGATAACTGACTAAGCTTACAATGCCTCGCAAGGGCAGTTAGCCTAGTACTACGCTATGAACCTATGAAGCATGAATAAAACATATATCTGATTATAACTTTAGAAAAGCAAGAATTGTCTTACATACTTTGTACCTAGGCATGCTACCGCAGCAAGAAAATTCAGAATATTTGTGTGGTAATTCTTAGACAAATAACTTTTGCTGACCTTTGTGATGAGAGATGGAAGGGGTAAGTAAGGAGTTTTGGATTAGCTACTAGAAGAATTCAGATCGGCTTGACTGACAAAGGTGGGACTTATGTCACTCAAGTTGGTGAAGGTGTCACTAATGTCAACAAATAAAAAAATGGTAAAGGGGCCTAAGAGGAGGAGATGCTTGCAGGACAGTTAATTGGCACTGGTATCAAGTACTTTTTAGGAAAAGTGCTTACAGGCATATAAAGCTGCAAAGAAGCAATAATGGCCTTCTCCTCATGTATGTTTACAGCTGCAAAGAAGCAATAATGGCCTTCTCCTCAGATTATGTTTAAAGTTTCATCCTTACTGAAAGTACCATCAGTATGATGAGATGGTATGCATCTTGCTCATATAAATGTCTTCAGAATTAGGCCATGAGATGCACCAATATCAACTCCACATTTGTTAGCTCTGAGAGTATCTATTCAGTTGCTGATGAAACAATGTCTCTTGTCATTTCTCCTACTCCCAATCTCTGTTCAGCCCAATGGGGCACATGAAGGGCAGCAGGGGTTGAAAATGATTGCACTGGTTCAGCTGAAATATATTCTAAGGTAAGGGTTTCTGAAGCCCAAAATAATATTTCTGAAAAATGTGCTTTTCATTCTTTCCTTCTACATTTTGGCTGGTCTCTTCTGAACATACAAGTTTATAATTTTTTCTCTCTAAACTAATCTTAAGGCTTTTTTCATATCTGCACATTGCTCAAAATAATAACACTAAGCCCTTCCCCCAAACAGTATAAGAAGGAAATGGAAGCCTTTGGTTACAGTTTGCTTACCCCACAAATATTTACTGGGACTATCTGGAAGTTTAGTTTAGAACATTAAAGGCCAACAGCCTCAAAATACGCTTCATGCTGCAGTCCTGGATTTGGATTTTATCCTCTCAAATATACCTCATGCTGCAAAAATGGTACAACTGCATGCACCTGATTAATCCTGATCTAAGTATATCTCCCCATTTTTCGGTACCTGCAAACTGCATTTTTCTTTAATATCATTTGTGCGAGATGGGTTGCCCTTAACTCCCCAACTAGTTCTTAATGGGAGATATTAAGGAGCACCAGCCAACTTAAAATCAGTATTATGGAAAATACAATTTAAGCAAAGTAAACATTGTCACTAAACTATAAACAAATACGTATATTTATTTTTATTTATTTTCCATTTGTTTACTGAGTTAGTCCAACTGGACACAAGGTGACCGTTTTCAGCGGAGGCCTGGGGAGAAAAGCTCTAGATACATAGTAAAAAAATAATAAAAAAATTATATAAACATAGTTATTTTGTACAAAGAGCATAGAAAATATAAAAGGAGCAAAACCAGAGTTGTACAAATGATGCAGCATACAGTGGTTAGAATATTGAGAAACAAGATATTATACAACAAATATACAACTGCTTGAACATAAATTCAAAAAGAAGTTTCCATAAGACAAACAGGGTCATAAACTAGAAATCATAACTATAAAGGTGGCCTAAACACCTGGTTCACAGTTCTATGCACTAAGTGAAACTACACAGTACACCTGTGATCTAGGGATGCTGACAGTCAGGAACAGGTGAAATTAGTCTGATTCTGTATGGAAACATATCCAACTTTTGAACAGGAGATCTTTTAGCACGGATTTGAAATTATGTTTACTATTTAGCCATCTAATGTCAGGGGTACAGAATTCCAGGTCTTAGCAACTGCATAGGAATAAAGAGACTGGCCTGAGTGATGTAAGCAATTGGTAACAGTCAGTAGGGAGGTACTGGAAGATCTTAGTTGACGTGCAGTGAGCAGACCAGAGAGGGCGGGTATTTTATTTGGTTGGTATAGCAGTTGATGGGTCAGGAAAAGTTGACTGTATTTTAATAAGTTAGGGAGTTCTAACCATCCTAGTTGTCTTAGGGAGAGGCAATGGTGAGAACGAAACTTAGCACTGGGTGCAAATTCTGAGATTTTATTGTAGCAGGTAGATAGTTTCACATGGTAAATATTACTTATATTAAGACAGTCTAGGAGAGTAAGCTAATTAAAAATTATCAACTTTTCTCTGCCAAGTTGTAAAGTGCAATTACACATTTTACATGTGCTGGTCCTCCTGCATTCTTAATAGATGGCATAATTATAGATTTCACAAAACATGGTCCAGTGTACTTAATCACCAAGAAATTTGTAAAACCTACATAAAAGAAGGAAAAGACATATATAGTACAGTAAACTAAAGTGACTTTGATGTTTTGTCTAAACAACTTACAGAAAAATGAAAAACTCTGCACATACAAAAACATAGTAAATAACAGTTATTGGTGTGAGAACAGATCATGCCACAGAGGTCTCTTAGCTATTTACAATGTGCATGGACAAAAAAAAAATCTTGGTGCTCCCAGCATAAAGCTAGTCTAGGCAAGTGCCACAAGGAATTACAGGATTGCAAGTAAAAACTTAGGAACACCACATATTGCAAAGGGAGACAACCATATATCCAGACAAAAAGGTCAGTCACCAGCAGTGTCCCTCAGGGATCAGTCCTGGGACCCAATCGCTTTGGACATTTACTTCTCTGAAATCAAGGTCAACATCAAGGTCTTTTGGCTGACCAAATTTGGAGACAACTGCAAAGTAGGAATAGTCATAGAATCCCTCACCAGCACTAACATTCTCCAGAAGAGCTGACAGACAAATAACTAGTAGCAAGATAAGCAAATCCAATAACGGACACACAAAGTCTGTGAAAAACCAAGTTTATTACTCCACAAAGCATCCAGGAAAAGTCCCTTCTTTTCCCGAAAACTTTGTGGAGTAATAAACTTGTTTTTTCACTGACTTTGCATGTCCATTATTGGATTTGCTTAGCTTGCTGTTTGTGGAACTTTTTTTGCAATCCACGGTTCACCATAGTGCTGGACTGCTTTTTTGTTCTTTAGACAAATAATTGGTGCCAGAAGCATGGACTAAACCTAAATGCCAAGAAATGTATAACAGAAGACTTTGGGAAGTCATCCACCCCTGGTAACTATCATATTGACAACACATCCCTAAAAGTTGATCCAGTAGTTAGGGACTTGGGGATACAAGTAGACAGTAATCTATCCTTTGACCATTACATGTCTACAGTAATGAGGAAATCATTCTATGTTGTACAACTTATAAACAAAGGTATAGATAAGCATCTAGGTCCAAGGAGGTCACTGTATTCAACATTCATCAGACCTATCATTGAGTACAATGCCCTGTTTGGTATATACCTAATAAAGCACATCAAACAATTGGAATGTCCACAGAGGTTCCTCACTAAAAGAATAAGAGGTGTAAGTAACATGTCCTAAGCAGACCACCTCAAAGCCCTATCCCTGTATTCTGCCTCCTACAGGCTGTTGACAGGAGATCTATGCCTACTTATAAGACATTGTTGGACCCCATCCCAGTGGACCTCCTGAATATCTGCAAAACATATAACACCAGTATTACCCATTCTAAAGACTTAAAGCTTGCCTGGAACTGCTGGAGCTAAAGATATTTATTTATTATTTTATTTGATTTATTTTACATTTGTTGACCGGGGAAGTCTAGCTGGGCACAAAGGTCCCTTTTCAGCAGAGGCTGAGGGAGTAAAGCTCCAGTACATGCAGCACAATCAAAATCTTTTAAGTTACATAACATCAACAATGTGAGGCAGAATACAGTTAAACGATATTTTGCAATGTCAAAATAGATAAGATAGTAACTAATCATACAGTAGCAAGACTTCTTATACTAATTATACTCTACTCAGATAGTAAATAATTATGCAGTAGGAGAGATATCTAGATATCACAATAAGGCTGATTTAACTTTGAGACGTAAATGAAATGAGTGGAAAAAGAGAGTTAAGAGAGGCACAGATATAAGGTGGAGTGGGTAATGACACAGTGATAGTTGGTAACAGAGTACAGGACAGTAGAGGTATACTAGAAGAGGAGAAGGAAAGGGGAGAGGTTATACTTATCCTGGAGATGAATGACTACAAACCCAGTAAGCTGATAGGTGTTCTCTTAGATGCGTTTTGAATGCTTGCTGGTTTTCAAGAAGGCTGAGAGCATGTGGGAAGGTATTCCAGATGGTACCTACAGAGTTTGAGTATAAGGAGGCTGTGTGTATCCCACATATTACCCCTTCATTGGAAGAGCCTCTCCATCCATGTGAAGCAGAGTTCCGCCTAACCTAATTCAATGTAATTTGGACAAGCTGGGCATATCTATGCCTGGCATACAAGACATTGTTGATACCACCTTGATGGATCTCTTCATATCCCTAAAACAAACAGCACCAAAATTACCTGTTCTAAACCTTGCCTGTGATATAAATAAGACCTGTTGAAGAGACAGGCATGTAGTTCAAAGACTACTCCTTCCATGAACAGGCTCCCTATCCACATGAAGCACAGTTCATCCTTAACCCAACTGACTTCAACAACTGGATAGGGAACAGGTAATTCATCTCTGGTTTGGCACCTACGTCTCTAATGGACACAGGCAGCCTGTAAACAGTTCATCTCCTAAGCCTCTGCTTACACTTACCAAGGATACCAGAACTTGTCAAAGATTTGGGAAGCATGGCTAGATTTAAACAAGTCCCAGTGGTCTTTAGCTCAGTATACAAACATATAAAGCACAGATGAATCCTGAAAGTGCACTGGACAGGATTTACTTTCTTCACAATACGTAGACAACACAGAGAGAACAAACTTAACTTAACAGAATGCATCACATTACAGGCTGTTACCACTGCTAATGCAGTGACAATGCAGTTCTTGACATCACAGTAAAAAAAAAGACAATTTCAGCTGTACTAACAAGACACTGTTCAGTGCTTGCTTACTGCTGTACTGCTAAATGCAAATATAGCAACTGAGGCACTATCCACAGAGTGCAAATGCTAATCATCTTTGTGACAAATGGCAAAACCAGCATTCTAGTACAGCATCAAGAAGGAATGAAGTAAAACACATAATGCATCCCGAATGAAGCACCTTAACACCTAATTAAGAAACAAAAGTCTTACAAATGTCACATGCGCCTGATACTAGACTTTGTTTTGCTGGTTTTAGTTTTTCCTGAAGTGGACTGATATTCAGAGAACTGTCTTATTACTGTATAGTCACTATACTTTTTGCTACATAATTTTAAGCTTGGCTTCATCTTTTTGGTGCAGACTGCTAAATGTAAAGAGGGTACCAACAACATACAATAAAAATAAGTGATTAAGTGAATTCTGTGGAAAAATATATGGCAGTTTATTAAACCAGTTATGTTCTGAAGGCAAATAAACCAGATGATGTTCGATACAACAATGAAAATATAAATAAAAAGAGGTTTCTAGTCAATACTTACTTGTGGCAGTTGTTTAGAGATTCGTCGAAACACATGATAGTACAAGTCCCAGGCTTGGGTCAAGTCTTTCACATTTGCAGATCTCATGTACTTCCTGCACCATTCTTGAGCTTCCATTAAATCTCGGCCATATGCCTGAAAAGGGGAAACAGCATGAATAGCATGACAAATGACTGTGCAGATCATACAAAATGTGAGGTTGCATAAAGCAATAAAAAGAAACACATATGAAGACTTTCTGGTTTGCTGCTACCTTGATATTTATTATATATGCCTACAAGGGGATATACTGAATAAATACCTTTTCAGGTGTGGTCTACAGCAATGGTTTATAATTTATAAGAAGAAGCAGATTAGCTGTGGTATGAATGGAAATAACTCAATATCATTAAAACACATCTCTGTCAACAGATGCTTAATACCTGAACTTTTAATTTGCCAGAAGGCACTCTTTGCCACAGCTCTGTACAGATGGGAGGAGAGGTCATATCCCCAAGGACTCCAACTCCTGAAGCTGATAATGGAACACCGGGTAGGGAAAGACCACTGACTTCCTCCACAATACTGCGTCATACACCACAAGAAATTTAACAAAGATAGATCCAGATAAGACAAACTACCAAGAAGAAAAAAAAAACAAACACCTTTATTCATAGGTAAATATATAAAAAGGCAAAAAGAATAAAGCAGACCTGCTGACTAAGATACTCCTAAATCTGCATATACAGAAAGATCCACCACAACTGCCTATTGTTACAGAAGTAATCTCACTCAGTAGGTTTACACTTGATTAACAAGTCTAAGGCAGTAAAAAGGAAAGGTTAGTAAAATGTTAAGAGCAGCACAAAAGAAGGTTTGGCAGAATGTAAAGGAAGGAACACAATAGGACAAGAGATTATGGAGAGTTGCTGCCTTCATTCCAGAAGCTCAAGTGTATTCTGCAGTCTTTGCCACAAAAAGTGCGACTCTTGGAAAAAGTTAAACATGTACCAACACCGATTCTAATGGAAGATCATCTATAGGATATCTGTTGGAGTGCTACAGCTAAGCTTTGTGTGCCTGCCCCAAGTATGGAAAAAAAAAATTAACTCTTTATACTTCAGTATTTACCAAAAAGCATTCACAGCCATCATCTCGACGTAGCACTTCCTGGTGTTAGGTCTTGAAGTATTGGTCCTCTAGTTGATGCATCCCCATCCATCCTTGATTTTCTTCTTCAGTTCCATGTTACTGTCCTACTCCATGTTGTTGCGATGGCTCTACAGCTTCTCCTTTCTTTCCCACTCTCCTCTCAGGGACGCACATTCCCAGGGCTGTGTGAATATTCATCATATATAAGACACCTCATTTACCTTACTAACCTTCCACAGCATAATCTCAACTAGCCCGATGACTCTCACACAGTACACCCTTTAGAAATAAATGCAAAGTTTCAGAAGAGGCAATACCCATGCCCTACTTAATGGATGCCCCTTGCTTCTCTACATCTCTCAACCATGGCATTCTGCTGACTTTTGCCCTTACTCTGCAACACTGCACAACACAATTCCTGATGTCCTACAGAATGCAGACAGCTGCGCCCGATGAGGACTGTGATATGGAACACTCAGGAACAGGGTCTCATTCACTGCAGCCACCAGAAAAATGATAAAATGAGGCAGCCAAAAAAAGAGATAATTTGTTTATCACTAAAAGACCTTCTGTGCCTTAATAGATCACATGGAGTTAAGGCTAGCAACAAGAATACATTTAACTACACTGCACTTTAGAAAATCCTTCTAGCAAATTACTAAGGGGAGCTTCTCCAGACAAAGGAAATTACTAATATGACTTGGTGATCTCTGACATGAACTTATGTTAAATCAGGATGGTGTAAAGGAAAACTCTGCCTTCATAATCTGCTTATTATGTTTTAAATACAGTTATTAGTTTAAATTGGATAACATTAACTATGTTTAATCTGTTAAACCAAACATCTAAAGCATTTCTGTGAACAGTTCAATGTTTTCTCCACCTTGATCTCCCTATCCAAGTTGTTCTTTTAAAGCCCATGACTCTAGAGTTTCCCACTGCTTATATTAATTTGACAGTTTAGTAGTTCCCCCTAGTCTTAACTAATTTGGTCATACTAGACAGTACTATAAAGTAATTTTGGGAAAGTTTTCTGAAAAATCTTCAGTTACCCTTCCTATCAGATCTTCCCACCCCCCCAAGGTGCACACCACAATACCGACAGCATTAACCACCTTTTCAAGCTTAGTTTTAATACCTGTAACACCCCAGGATAATACAAATCACTGTACAGCCTATAACCTTATTCTCAGGAACTGGTCTGGGATTCATTTTGCTGTTTTGCTTCTAGTGAGAGAAGCAAAGAAGCTTTAATTCCTATCCACCTTACAGACTACTGATTACCAAGAATTCAGTTACGGGCGCTCCAGTAACCAGTTTGGAATTAGTGCCACTGTTCTGCTGCTGAAGAGAGAAGAAACTGAGAGACCCTAATTCCTAGCTGTTTCTGAGTTAGTGTTGTGTGTCAGATTCCGTAATTGGTGTGATTTTTGTTTTGGTGAGAACTTCTTCAGTTTAAATTTCAGACCACTGTGCAGCTCGTTCCACTGTGCTGAGATGCTGAATAACCTACCTACAGCATTTACTAAGATAAGAGCACAACAAACTACTGACCTCAGCAGAGGGCAAGTTCACTGACTGCCTGAGAGCCTGCAACCACCTTCTTAGGAAATAGTCTGGGATTAATGCTGCTGCTTTGCTCCTGGAGAGAGAAGGAGCAGAGCAGAGAGACACGGATTCTTAGCACAAGTAGTAGCCAATTAGTAGTCAATTCAGGACCCCTTCTACTCAATCCTTGTGATAATTCAACAGGTTACGTAGTCAGTGTTGTATGTGGCTGTCCACTGGCCCTTGTAAATGTGGGTCCGTAGTCTGATTTGTCCTCTAGTTTTACATGATGGATTCTGAGGCAATGTAGCAACTGCCTCATACTTACTGGTAATCCTTTACTGTTGAACTGTATGAATACAATAAGTGAGAGGTGCAAATATTAAATCAATTTAAATGTTAGCCTCACACATTCCCCATATGACAGCAAGCAGTACATGGCACATGCACATGCATGCATACACAAACCCACCCACCCACCCAATACTAGACACATTTATGCTGAGGTTGTAAAGAAATCACTACCTGAGTCTCCGAGACAGTGCTTAGACAAACCTCAGTCATACAGTATCATACTCACAAATATACCTTCACCTGCATTTTTAATCACACCTAAGGAGAGCTGCTCTGGATCCAAGTCCATAATCATAAGGTCTTCTGAAGCTGCAGCCACATACGGCAAAGTACTAGTAATAAGAGGCTCCATAGTCAGACATGCTGATGTGCCACTCACAAGGCTCAGCAAAGGGTTTATATTAAATCAGTGAATGCTTAAAATAGCGAACGCTGATTTATTAACCCTTTAACAGCGAAAGCTGACAATCCCGAAGACACAGAACAGCGATTTCTTTCCCAGAGAAAAAAAAAAATCGGTGGGCCGTTTTCAGGACGTTGCCATTTCCTCCACTGTGGTGCGATCTTGGAGTTGGTATATTTAAGTAGGGGATGCGTGGGGGGCACAGCCCCCCACTTTATTTTGTGTTTTGAACTCTTTTTTTTTTTTTTTTTTTTTTTTTGGTGGAACAACAATTTTATTCCCCCTGGGAAAAATCGCTCTTCTGTGTCTTTGAGATTGTCAGCTTTCACTTTCAAAGGGTTGATAAATCAGCGTTCGCTATTTTAAGCATTCGCTGATTTAATATAGACCCTCAGCAAAGACAGGGTCATGATCAACTGTTTCACTGGTGCCAGGATTTGTGATGCAACCAGAAACAAAAGTTATGTACTTACAATAATGCTAGATCCATGTTGTCCGACTTTCCTCTGGTTCAAACATATGGGTTATCAGATCCAACTGCAGCACCAAATCTGAAGCTTTCTCAGATCCAGAGCTCTGACTCCTCTGTCCATAGTTCCCTGTACGCCAGCTTAGCATCTCAGATCGAGTTTGTGTCATTTGTGTATAAACCTACAGAAACCGTCTTTTGATTTAGAACATTCTAGTTTGTAGGGAAGAGTGATTACAGCTTCACATGACTGTGCACAGACAGGGTAAAAGTTGTTTGCTCAATCACAATCATCTCAAAGTCATAGGTGACAAATGGAAGGGGGCAAGAGGCAGATAATTTGAACCAGATGAAAATCAGAAAACATGGATCTAAGGTTATGGTAAATACATAACCTTCATATCCCATGTAGTCTATTTTCATCCGATTCAACACATGGGACAGAATTCCAAGCTATCAAAACTGGACAGTATCAAGAAAAGACATTCCTGAGTATGGTGGAGCCAAAGGCGGAACATGACCTGGATTGTACATCCAGCTTATAGTGAGACACAAATTTGTGTACTGTAGACCAAGTAGCCGCAGCACATATGTAATCTATGGAAAGTCCTTTAGAGAAGGCTGTTGAAGTAGCAACTGCCCTGATCGAATGGGCCTTAAATTTACTTGATAATGGCAAATCTTTCTTATGATAAAGAAAAGACACACAGTCTGACAGACATCTTGATAAAGTAACCTTCGCCACTGCTTTTTTTAACTTTGATTTTAAAAATGAAATGAACAGCTGATCATGTCTTCTGAATTTTGTTCTAGGTAAATAAAGTCTGAGATGCCTGTGGAGATTTAACATATGCAACATGTAATCTCCTTTGTTTGAATATCTAGGGAAAAAGACTAGTAGGTTTATAGACTGGTTAAGATTTAGTTTGGATTTCACCATTGGGATAAAGGATGCATTGCTTCTAAGGGAGACTCTATCCTTGTGGAAAACTAAGGATGCTTAACAAGAGTGTGTCTGTAACTTTGAATTTTGTCTAGTTGACGTAACTGCTATTAGGAAAATGTTCTTCCAAGTTAGAAACTTCAAATCTGCTTTGGCTGCACACTCAAAAGGAAAATAGGTCAAAGCTGCGGGTAATATCCCATGGAGAAACTGGATCACTGATAGAGTGTCTTAAGAGAAAATTGCCCTTCAAGAAGGCCTTAGAGATCTTCAATGATGCTATGCGAGTGTCCTGTTGCTCCACATAAAACTTTGAAATAGCCGCCACCTGAACTTTGATTGTGGAATAAATGGATCCTTTATCAAATAGCATATATAAAAATTCTAGTACAGATGGAATAGGGGCTGAAAGGGCTCGAGCCCTTCAGAAAGGGTCCAAATAGAAAATATCCTCCATTTGCTCTGATATGTCTTTCTAGTGGACATTTTTTGGGAAGCAGCAAGAATACTGACCACTGTAGGGGACAGCCTGGCATCTCTGGCTACATTTCGAAATGGAGGTACCATGCAGTCAGTTTCATGGACTTTTGATCCAAAGTTAGAAGTCTGGATGGGTGAGTTAACAGGTCTGTACAGTGATCCAACATCCATGGGGGACGTACTAGAAGAGGCTAGAAGTAGGGAAACCATGTCTGTTGGGGTCAAAAGGGGCAATGAGGATTATTCTGGCCTTGCGCTGTTCTGCTGTATGAATTTGTTCATTAGGGGGCAAAGGTGAAAAGGCATAAAGGAGACCTAGGGGCCAATTGTGGACTAGAGCGTCCCTTGGTGACTGATCCTGTGGAGGGATCATGGCAAAGTGCCTGCTGCATTTGTTGTTGTAATATGAGGAAAAGAGATTACAGAAAGGTTGGCCCCTGTGCCGGAAAATTAAATTTTTCACTGTTGGACTTGGGGACCCCTTTTGAGGCATCAGGATAGTTCTACTGAGTTTGTTGGCTAACACACTGGTTGATCCAATGATGTGCACTGCTATTAGAAAGCAGTAGGAAGACACTGTCCGTTGTCAAACTCTCATTGCCTCCAGACATAGAGGATAAAACCAAGCTTCCCCCTGTTTATTGATGTGCAGTACCATTTACCATGTTGTATATTTGTATGGAAATCACACGCTTGGGGAGGAAGTCCTGGAATGTCTGCAATGTTAGGAGGACCAGCCTTAACTCCAAGACATTGTTTTGAAGATCGGCCTCTAGGGATGTCCAAGTATCTTGGACTGTTCTCCCTTCAAAATGCTCTCACCCGCCACCCTAGCAGGGAGGCATCCATGGTTACCACGGCTCTTGGTGCATCCATGTGGAACAAGTGACCCTTCACTACCACTGGAGACATAATCCATCAGGTAATGTATTGTCTGCAAACTGGTGTAATCCTTACTTTCGTATGTAAAGAATTAATGAATAGAAACCATTGTACTTCTACTGAAGTACCCTCATGAAGTATCTGGCTAAAGAACCATTAGAATCTTTGAAACCAGGAGCCCCAAAAGACGCAGAAATATTCTTCTTGATGGAGATGTGTGATGTAGTAGCTGCATGGCCATGAGCCAGAGTCAGAAAACCCTTGACTTGGGAAGGCTGACGATCTGTCAGGTGGTGTTTACATGCCATCCTATGAAATCCATTTCCTGTGTCGGGGACAGCTGGCACTTTAGAAGATTTACAGTTATACCCAAGTCCAGAAGCAATTGGAGCACCCGGTTCAGACGGGAGAGCATCAGATGTTTGGAGGTAGCAGTTAGCAGCTTATCATCGAGGTATGGGAAAACATCCTGGGGGCTGTAGTGACACCAATGGGCAGGGCCCACAACTGATAATGACTGGCTCCCAGACAGAAATGGAGACATCTCCTGGAGTGCATTGCCATTTTGATATGACAGTATGCATCCTTAAGATATATGTGGAAAATCAATCATCCTTCCCCAGCAGAGGTAAAATGGACTGAGTTGTGACCTTCTAGAATTTTATCTACTTCACTAACTGGGTTAGGTGACTGAGGTCCAGATCTTTTCTGGCACTAAAAAGAACCCTGAATAGACTCCAGATTCTAACTGGTGTTGGGGGAATGGCTGGATGACTCTCTTTTCTAGCAGCTTTGAAATATCTATGGCTGCTGAGTCCCACTGACTGGGTGGAACATCAGGGACATTTTTATTCTTCTGAGGTAGAAGGGAAAAGGGAACCAAATAGCCTCTGGAAATTATCTTCAGCACCCAGGAATCTGAAGTTATGATGCACCAGGTTTGTGCATCCAAAGATAGGCACCCCTGACTGCCTCCAGAGTGCAGCAGTCAGGCACCTGTTCAGGAGCACCGAAAGGCTTTTTCAGTAAAAGGACTGTGAAAGCCCTGGTTGCGTGGTCCTCCTCTGCCTCTGGGGCATCTTCCATTAGCACTACCCCCCACCACAAGAAGGTCTATCACTTATGGAGTCATGGTAAGAACCATGTGATTTATGGAACTACCTCTTTTCCCCCGATCTTTGATTCCTGGAGTAGGTTCTTTGCAGGGTGGAAAAATGTACTCCCACTGCAGAGAGAGTCTTACCACGCTGTTGGCTCCTTGTGTGTGTGTGTGTGTGTGTGTGTGTGTGTGTGTGTGTGTGTGTGTGTGTGTGTGTGTGTGTGTGTGTGTGTGTGTCTAACCTTGGGTCCAAAGAGAGTTGAACTATCATAGGGGGCATTAATAAAGGATGACTTGAAGCCTTCTGCAAAATCACACAGATGCATCCAGTCATGGCAGAGCACAGATATGCCAATGCCTGCCACTCTGGCTGTCCCATCTGCTGCGTTGGAGAGCAAGCAGATGGCCAAGTTTGTGGTAGATTGTAGGGAAGAAAGCTGAGAGTACACTGTATTCTGAATATCCACAAGCAATACCCCATTGACAAGCTTGAAAAATCTCCTTGGTCAAGTCTCTCTGGAATCTAGTCAAATAAGCAAAGTAGTTCAGCAATCTAAGTGCGAAAGAAGGGGATGTATAAGGTCAGTTTTCAAATCTGTCCATCTCAATAGACTCTCTCTTAAGGGGATGAACAGATGAACTCTCTTCTGATAGATCTTTACCACTGGCTGCTGCTACCACCATAGCATACACTGGAGGACCCTTGCTCCAATGTTTCCTGTCCTTTTCAGCGGCTAATATACAATTCACTTTCTTGGGAATGGGTTCCACCACATCAGGGTCTTTCCATGCCTGTTGAACAAAAAGGTCAATAAGTGGATCAATGGGTAGTACCAGTCAGGATGATGATGTTCAAAAAAGTACAGTTTTGTACCTACCATAAATGTAGATGTTCGAAGATCCACATTGCTGCAGTCCTTACACTTGGGTAGTCGGCTGTCCTCGGTCGGCCCGAATATCAAAGTATAAGGCTGACGTCGGTCAAGGCGCATTTGACTGACATCAGGACGTCAGGGTACAAATGCGCATGACCGACGTCATATCCTCAGTCTTTTCTTGCCCCAGATGTCAGAAGACCCTAAAAATAAAGGTCAAAACCAAAACACAGCAAACAAACAACCAACCACACTTGCACTAATTATATGTACAATATATACAATATACACAATATTTACAACCCAACCCACACAACCACCTCTAACTACAGAGGGAAGGAGGGAGGTAAATTGGACTGCAGCAATGTGGATCTTCGAACATCTACATTTATGGTAGGTACAAAACTGTACTATGTTCTTCATCTCACATTGCTGCAGTCCTTACACTTGGGTAGAATCCCAAAGCAGAGGTAAGGGAGGATGGCCAAACTATAAGGAAGCAGGAGCTGCCAAAATGCCCTGCAAAACAGCAGTGGCAAAACCAGCCCTGGATTTAGAGTAAAGTGGTAGGTGATAATGCCTAGAGAAAGTATGCACTGAACTCCAAGTAGCTGCCTCCAAAATATCCTTGGTTGCCACCCCTCAAAAAGCTGTCAGTGGCAGTAGCCCTAGTGGAATGAGGCCTAATCCCAGCTGGAATCTCCTTGCCATGATGGGAATAACAGAAAGCAATGCAAAACCCAATCCACTTAGAAATAGTTTGTTTTGACACAGGCTTGCCCTGAGAACTCAAAGCAAAAGAAACAAATAACTGCTGAGACTGCCTGAACCCTTTAGTTCTGTCCAAATAATATCGCAACTGCCTGTGTACATCTAAAGTGTGCAAATTCTTTTCCCCTTTATTTTGGGGATTTGCATAAAAAGTAGGCAAATGAATAGTTTGGTTTAAAGCCACACTAGAAACCACTTTAGGCATAAAGGAAGGATTAGTACGTAAAGATACCCTATCCTTATGGAAAATTAAGAAAGGCTCAACCGCCATAAGGGCCTGCAATTCAGAAACCCTTCTTGCAGAGGTAATGGCCAACAAAAAGGCAGTCTTCCATGATAAATATTTCAACTCAGTAGTAGCTGCAGGCTCAAAAGGTTGTAGAGTGAGTTTCTCCAACACAAAATTGAGATCCCAAGCAGGAGTAGGAGCTCTACGTGGGGTCTTATATTCTTTGCCCCTCTAAGAAATTGCTTGAACAAAGGATGAGAAAACAATGGTGGGTCACAGTCATAGTGAGCTGAAATTGCTGCAGCATGAACCTTAATAGAAGAGAAGGACAAACCCTTGTCCAGTAACTCAGTAAGATATTGAAGAGCCACACTTAAATTAGGCTCAGAAACATCAAAATCCTTTGCTGTACTCCAAAATAAAAATCTCTTCCATTTATCTGCGTACACTTTCCTTGTACTAGGCCTTCTAGCTTCCAAAATCACATTCAAAACTTGTTGTGGAAGTTGAGACCCTCTATGGTTCAAAACAGAATATGCCAGGCTGTTAGGTGAAGAGAGTGAAGTTTGACATTGAGCAAATGACTGTCCTCCTGGGATAACAGGTGAGGAATCGAAGGCAAAGGCCATGGAGGCTTCCGTACCAGACTTTTCAGTAATGGGTACCAGTGCTGTTGAGGCCAATCTGGAGCTATTAAAATCATCCTTGGCTTGTCCTGTCTGACCTTTAGAAGTACCTTTGGGAGGAGAGGCAGAGGTGGAAAGGCATACACATGAAGATTGCTCCAATTGAAAGAAAGAGCATCCACTTTCCAAGCTGTGGGATGAAACCTTTTCGTGCAAAACTTTGGCAGCTGATGGTTTAGTGGAGAAGCGAACAGATCTATGTCTGGAGTTCCCCATGACACTGTCAATTTCTGAAACACATGAGGATCCAATTTCCACTCGTGGGGATCCATAATTCGCCTGCTCAACACATCTGCTAAGGAGTTCTGTGCTCCGGCAGAAACCTTGCCTGAAGATTGAGCTGTAAACTGAGAGCAGTCTCCCACAAAATCATTGCTTGCCTGCATAGAGGATAAGAATGTGTTCCCCTTGCTTGTTGATGTACCACATGACAGTTGTGTTGTCTGTTAGAATCAACACCTGCCCTGGAAGAAGTAAATCCTTGAAAGCTATTAATGCAAACTGGACTGCTAACATCTCCTTCAAGTTGATATGTAGATGTTGTAGTCTGGCAGGCCACTTGTCTTGTATCCACTTTCCATTTAGATGAGCTCCCAAGCTTTGTCTGAGGCATCTGTCGTTAAAATCTGACTCGCCTCTGGCGGGTCACAGAGAGTCCCTTGTTTAGGTGACATTCCTGAGCCCACCACAAAAATTCCTTTTGAATGCAAGGTATTATTTGAATGACAGTGTCCAGATCCTGGCAGTGCTGTGTCCATACATTTTGAGATACCATTGCAGCTTCCTCATATGCAGTTTGGCATTGGGAAGCACCAGAATACAAGATGCCATGAACCCTAAGGCTTGAAGGACTGTCCTTGCAGTCAGCCCGGACTGATGAGATAGTTGATGGAAGTAAAGGGAAAGATTCTTTTGTTTGTCCGGGGTCAAAAGGCCATCTGGGATGCTGTATTCAGTCTTACACCCAGAAAGCACATGTCCTGAGAGGGTACTAGACTGGACTTTATTTCGTTCACAGAATACCCCAGGCATCTTAGCACTGCTATCACATATTCCAAATGATGAAGAAGCTCGTCCCTGCCTTGAGCCAGAATCAGGCAATCGTCCAAATAAGGATAGATCTGTATTCCTTTTAGCCTGAAAAAAGCTATCACTGGAGCCAGAACTTTCGTGAACACTCTGGGCGCAGTAGATAAGCCAAAGGGCAATGCAGAGAACTGATAGTGAGAAGTCCCAGCTCGAAAACGCAGATACTTCCTGCAACTTAGTCTGATAGGAACATGAAGGTAAGCCTCCTTGAGATCCAAAGTTACCATCCAATGATCTTTGCTCAGCAGAGGTAAAAGCTGTTGTAACGTCAACATTTTGAACTTGGGAATGTCCAGATAAGTGTTGAGGATAGATAAATCCAAAATTGGTCTCCACGTGTTCCCCTTCTTTGGTACTAGGAACAGGCGAGAATAAAATCCTAGGCCCACTTCTGGCATAGGGACCGGCTGTATGGCCCCTATTTGGAGTAACAGAGAAATTTGCTTGTGAGCCTCTATTCTTTGTTGAGGAGGAACGTCTGGCATGCCTTTGAAAGGAGGCAAGGTATGGAAATAAAACCTGTAACCGTGGTGTATGATATCCAATACCCATCTGTCTTGGGTTATTAAACTCAAATTTTCTTTGAAAAGTGCCAACCTTCCTCCCAAAGGTGCTGCCAGGCAGAAGGCTCTGGCAGCTGAAAAGGTAGGTCATTGGGTCTGTTTATGAAAGGACTGACCCCTGCCCTCACCCGAAGACTGTGCAGGAGAACTCCCTGTTCTAGGCCTGAAAGAGCCCTGAGTTCTGCCCCTACCACGTCTAGATCTACCCCTAGACTGGGAATCATAAGAAGGATACGTCCACCCCTTAGTAGGCCAATTTCTACTAAACTTTGGAGGCTGAACCTGCAAAAATCTTTAACAGTCTGCATAGACTTAGCCTTGTCTTCCATTTTCTTTAAAACTGCCTCAACAGGAGAACCAAACAACACATCAGATTGTAAAGGAGCATCTAAAATCCTTGTTTTAACATGGTCAGATAAATTTTGATCCCTCAGCCAGGCGTGCCTGCGAAGAACTGACCCAGTGGCAGCCACCCTAGACGAGGCCTGTACAGCATCAAAACCACATTGCAAAGAATGCTTACCCACCTGTTCAGAAACATGTACTAAATCTTGTAACTCTTTACAATCAATACCTTCCGCCAGAGCATCAACCTTAGACCTCAATTGTGAAAGGAGATAGTTTTGGTATTTCAACATGTGAAACTGGCAATTCAAAGCCCTCATAGCTAGAGTGGAAGAAGTATAAACTTTCTTACCCCATCTATCCAAGGCCCTGGCCTCTTTATCTGCAGGAACCGGATTCTTAACAACAGAAGCCTTAACACCTTTAGGCCCCTGGCTAACAATTTCTGGGTCTGCCCTAGGACTCTTAAAAAGATACTTATGAGCTTCAGGCACCCTGTAATACCTATCCGGTTTAACAGGAGCAGGAGGCAAAGAATCAGGATTAAGAGAAGCCTCTGTAAAAACATCTTCCACTACATCCAAAACAGGAGGTATAGCCAAAGGCCTATGCTGGGGTAAAAACAAAAATTCCCTAAGCCTTTTCCTGGAATCAGAGAAGTCCTGACCTTCCCACTTAAAATGCTCCCTCATGGAATGAAGCGTTTCTGAAAAAGAAAAATCCTCAGGAGGAGAAGCAGAAGGAGTAGAATCATCCACATCAGAATCAGAATAAGGAGAGTACTCCTGCAAGTCTTCAGCCGAAGACTCTGAAACATCCGAAGCCTGCTCAAAACTCCTAGCTCAGGCTCCACCCTAGGTCTCTTATCAGGAGGGGCAAAGAACCCTAATCAAAGTAATCAAATCTTCTGCCATTTTAAGCATATGCTTCTTGGGCACAGTTCCTGAAGAACTAGGGGTGACACCAACTGAAGCTAAACCTGGCCTGCCTCTGGGAGAAGCCTTGGAAACAGAAGGAGAGGGCCTAACCACCCTAGGCAGGGAGGGGAGTATAGTAACCTGAGAAGCCCCATCAGCCTGACCTGCCTCCTGAGAGGCCACATCCTGCAATAACAAAGTCTCTCCCTGGGAACCCAAAGAAACCTCAGGTGGAACCACCGGCTCCACCGACACCTCTAAAGAACCGGCGTCCGGTACAGACGGTTCTTCTAGCCTAGGCTTAACTGCTTTGTCCTTGCGCTTCTTCGAAGAAGCGGGCGTCGGAGCATCCGACGGCATTTTATAATTGCACCGCTTCCCGAAGACTAACCTGGCACAATCTAATCTCCTCTTTATAGTGCGCTTATTGAATCTAGCACAAGAGCGACACCCAACAACGTCGTGCTCAGGCCCTAAACAAGGAATACACAAAGTATGATAGTCTCTATGCGGTATCTGTTTCCCACAAGAAATAAAATTATTCACTTTTTCTGACATCCGGTAAACCACTGAGGCAAGAAAAAACTAAAATATTCCCCAACGGGGTACTTAGCCAACTTTGACTCGGTCTGAAACTCCGAAATCGAAAAATTTCAGAACGCCAACCGGCACTTGCAATACTGCTTCTGCATCGGACCATGCGGCAAAAAAGACTGAGGATATGACGTCGGTCATGCGCATTTGTACCCTGACGTCCTGATGTCAGTCAAATGCGCCTTGACCGACGTCAGCCTTATACTTTGATATTCGGGCCGACCGAGGACAGCGGACTACCCAAGTGTAAGGACTGCAGCAATGTGAGATGAAGAACATCCAAAAGCTCCAATAACACTGACTCATCAGAAGAAGGGTCTTGGGGTGACCACCCCCCTCTTTGCTACATCAATTCAAATATATTGCCAAAAGTGACATCTGCAGAGGGGGATCGATGGGATCCCTCCCCTTCTTCCAAGTCACTGTCTTCAGTGAAAGACTCTGGAGAGCAGTCTATGTGCTTTCGCTTGCCACATCCGTTTCTTGCTGTGGCCTTCTATGGGAGTAACAGAAGGGTCAGACTAAGACTTGGAAGTGACAAAGCAGATATCCTCAGAAGCCTTTAGAATCAACTATCCCTGTTGGCCAGGATGAAGAGGAGGAGGAGAAGACCCCAGCTGTGGCTTGGATGGAACTATCCTCCTTGGAGATGCCTCATTCTTGGAACCTGTCAAGATCCTTTCAAAGGCTTTGAAGGCTGAAGTCACATCCAATACTGAGGATCCCCCTCTGATCTGAAGATGAAAGGGAACCCTTGACCGAGATGGCTAAAGACCACAAAGCTGATCTCGGACCTGAGCTTTCTAGGGCTGAAGCATTGAGAGGAAGAGTTGGCTCCAAGAATCACATTGTCGACTTGTATTAATCTGAAGGCACTGGTGTTGTGAAAGATAGACTGAGGGTGTCGGTGTCAAAGTAGTTAACATCTCCAGTGTTAACTGAGGTGCTCTGGGTTGAGTTGGATCCAAAACCACTGGTGCCGAAGATCAGATCAGTACAAGACCTAGAAAGTGGTGGAGGGTTTGAAGACCTTCTCCCTTCTCAGGGAACAGTACTGGGATAACCCCAAGATGGATTTGCATCCTCAAGAATTTTCTCCTCACCCTGTCAACATCTTGCACCACTCCAAGATGACCAAGCAGATGAAGCCACAGATAATGGTCTGGATTATCTTCTCTCCTGCAGGATATAGGAGTAAAGACTAGGACTGATCAGTTCTAGGTAGAACCTTGGTCTTGGGGAAGTAGATTAGCACCGAGAGGCTGTTAGTTCCGACCTTCTTGCACATTTCAGACTGGGCTCAAAAGGAGGAGACTAATTCAGACAGCATTTCTTAGCCACTTTTGATTGAGACTTTTCTAGTTTTCAAGTTGCACCTCTTTCATTTTCTGTTTTCCCTCACTCTTTATCTTGCTCTTTCTGACTTTCCAACTCTTTTCTTTTGCTTTGGGCTTCTCCTGCTTCTTAGCTGGAGAGGAAGAAGCTGAAGGAGTAGCCTGGCTGTGTAGGAAGGATCCTTTTTAATACTAAGGAGCTCTCGGATTATGTAGCCCAGGCGGGTATAACTAGCCCTGAGCAGCATTCTACCATCTCCTAGAATGATACAACAGTACAAGAAAAAAATGACTGATTTCAACAATTGGCTAAGTTTCTGGTGTCATTCTAAGGGGATCCAGTATCTGTCTGCCTGGGAAGACATGACTGACAGACCTCGATGCTTTGCCAGAGATGGCCTGTATCTGTCACCCCTGGGCTTCCAGATACTGGCAAAGGTTTTTAACACCCCTATAGTGCCTTTTTTAGGCAGTGTTCCAAAGACCAAATTACCAGCTACAAACAAATGCAATCTGAGGGAAATTGCTGCTCAACGCTAGAAGTCTAAAACTCAAAGCACTCTTTAAAATGGAGAACATCGACATTTGTGCCATAACAGAGAACTGGTTCAAGGCAGCAGAAAGCACCCCTACACTACCAGGCTATAACTCATTCCACACCTTTTGGCCACAGAACTTGGACCGAAGCTCCAAAAGCGGTGGTGTTTCCATATTCATAAAGGATGCTCACGCCTTCAGACTGGTAGCTCAACATAACCCATCTGAGATACTTCATGTACAGCTAACATTGGGTAAGACAGCGATTCAAGTCATAGCCTGCTATAGATCCCCAACCATGTCCCAAGACTCACACTCCAAGTTCCTAAGCACCCTGGAGAATATTAGGGCCCAACCTAACACTCTCATACTGGGCGACTTCAACTACCCATTCCATTAACTGGGAAAACTACTCGTACCAATACAGTTGCCCAATGTTTCCTGGAATTTATTAATTCCAATGCCCTGAACCAGCTCGTTCTTACCCCCACTAGTGGCAGCAACATCTTTGACCTGGTCATTACTAGTGGAGTGTGAGTCTTGGGACATGGTTGGGGATCTATAGCAGGCTACGACCTGAATCGCTGTCTTACCCAATGTTAGCTGTACATGAAGTATCTCAGATGGGTTATGTTGAGCTACCAGTCTGGAGGTGTGAGCATCCTTTATGAATATGGAAACTTTTTAAGACTAGATTGTCTAAACAAAAAGGGTGGGGGAGTTGCTTTACTCTATAAATCTGACCTGCAGGTGACCTCAATTGACTCACTGCCTCCCTCCCCCGCTAATGCTGAAATACTCTGCAGCAAACTCCAAGTAAATAAAAGCAAAGCCATCTATATAATATATGTTCCTACATCCCTCCAGGCAACAACCTAGATTCACTTGAAAATATCCTTAGCTGTCTCTCCTCTACCTTTCCACAAGAAACCATAATTTTAGGAGACTTCAATATTGATTGGAACTCCTTCATATCCCCCAAACACACCACACACCTCAACCTCTTTAACTTTCAACAAACCATAAACACCCCTATTAGGATTCACAAATCTACCAATAAACAGACCATCTTGGACTGGATATTGGTCAACAGTAATCCCACCTCATATAAAACTGGAATACTCCCTGACAATATCAGCGACCATCTTCTCACCTACATCACTAAACAAAAAAACAACAATCTCAAACAGGCTACCTATCCTACTATACGTAACAAGAAAATATTTAACCTTCCAAGTTTCCTTAATGAACTCAAAGAATATAACTGGTCAGCTCTTAAATACCTCCCACTTGATGAGGCCGTTACTCTATTCAACTCCACATTCCTCCAAATTCTTGAGCATCACGCCCCCTCAAGCTTAGTTAGAATAAGGTCCAAAGCTGCTCCATGGCTCTCTAAGGAAACTAAGCAAACTATGCTATTAAGAAATAAACTCTGGACAAAATGGAGAACTACTAAAAACCCTACAGATCATCAAACCTTCCGACAACTTAGAAATATTGCAAAAAACTGACCCTCCTTGATAAAAAAAACTTCTACCTTCAATATCAACAAAACCAAAATCATAACCCCAAACATTTCTGGACAGGAATCAATAAACTGCTCCATCCATAGAATACCAAAACATCCACTTCTGCTAACCTAGCCCAGACCCCTCCCACTACAATAGCCAACACTTTTAACAACTTCTTCTCTGAAACAGTCACCTCACTAGCAAAAACTATGGTTCCCCCCGCCTCCCTTCAAAAGATCTCTCCTCTTACCAACAGCCCCACTCTAAAACTTGACACAGTCTCCACAACCTATATACATAAGCTACTCTCAAAACTCAAACCATGTACTCCTTCTGCCGACCAACTTCCAGCTGAATATCTCCAACTAGCTGCTGCTGAACTAGCTTACCCGTCTCCATCTTAATCAACAGAACAATAACCGAATCTACTATTCCTTCCCTCTGGAAAGTTTCCCACATTATTCCACTGCACAAAGGAGGTAACACTAACGAACTATCTAATTTCCGCCCTATAGCCTTACTATCGCCACTATCTAAAATTATGGAACGCTGTATTCACCATCAACTTCTTAACCACCTTCTACTAAATAACCTTCTTGCAGACTCCCAACATGGTTTTAGACCTTTTCTTAGTACTTCTACTGCTCTCCTCTCCTTCACAGACACTATCAACAAAAATCGTAATAACAACCTATACTCCTCAGCTTTATTTCTTGACCTCTCTAAAGCCTTTGATATGGTGAACCATAAACTTCTGCTAGACACTCTACAATCGCTTGCTCTTGACTCTTTAGCTTTGCGCTGGTTTAACTCATATCTGACAGAAAGAAAACAGGCAGTCCTTTGGGAAAACTACCTATCTTCTCAGCTCCCAGTCCTAATAGGGGTCCCCCAAGGATCCATCTTAGGCCCCCTTCTCTTCTCTATATTTATAAATAACCTATCCTCCTCTCTCCCAACATCCACATGTATTCAGTATGCAGATGATTCAACTCTCGTCTGTTCTGCTGCATCTCCAGCTGAACTTTATTCCTCCACCCAAAAAGTCTTCACAGCAGCAGAAAACTGGTTCCAACATATCTGTCTCCTCCTTAATCCCCAAAAAAACAAATTACTCATATTCTCTCCAACCCTTAAGTTAGCCCGTCTCTCCTTTTCTATTACATCTACCAACGGTACTATCATCTCACCTGATTTATCCACTAAACTACTAGGTGTAACAATAGATAATCAACTGAACTTTGACGCCCATACTGACCTTACTATCAAAACTGTTAATAAAAAGAGAGGAGCCCTCTACAGACTTAAGCCCTTTCTAACAACAACTGCTAAAGTGTCCCTAGCCCAAACTCATCTCATCTCCACATTACTATACGCCTCCCCAACTTTTATCAACCTCTCTAAATCTAACCTTCAGAAACTTGCCACGGCCTACCACAGCATTGCTAGGTTTGCTACAGGTTGCCCATTTCGCACACATCATTGTGTTAATCTCAAAATGCTTGATTGGCTTGAACTTCAACATCTTATTCTATTACATCAATTAGTCATCAGATATAAAATTTTCCATTACCCTACTAATACATCCATACTCAATAACCTTGTGGCCCCCTACAAGAATCTCTCTTCCCTTCGCTCTGCAAACAAACTGCTAGTAGCCACTCTCAAGTCACACAATAAGGCAGGCGACTCCTTGTTCACCAATACTATTGGCCCATACTGGAATAAACTCCCCACAGAATTTACTACTTTGGGCTCCTCACAACTTTTCAAGAAACAACTAAGAAACTATCTCAAATCCCACTGGCTATGCCCTTGCTTGAATCCAGACTGACCTCCCATCTAACTTTCTTTATACCTCTCTTCATTACTTCTTCTTCTCTCAACACTAACCATCTGTAGCTCGCCTCTCTCTCAAATGGACTTTCTTTTTTCTCTACAAAGTCGCTTTCTCCTTTTATTAGATACATTACTGCAACATGTCACCTCACCTTGTTTTTAAACCTATTAATCATCCCTGCTGTGCAATTTCTGTTTCCTAGAACTAGTGCCCAGGCACTAATTGTTTATCATAATTCTTAATATTGTAAATATTTTTGATTCTTATAGTTGTTATGAAAGAATATGGGATCATGGATCCCTTTTGTATTTCTCCTTTGTTTTGTTTACCTATCTTAACGTGCTACTGTAAATGTAACTACACTACATTGAATTTGTTCTTTACATTCTTACAATTTTTGTTTCTTTTATTGTCCTGTTTGAATGTTTTTACTAGTATATAGTGGAGCTTTTCTCCTCGGGCCTCTGCTGAAAATGGACATGTATCCAGCCAGACTAGCCCGGTCAACAAATGTAAAATAAAATAAATAAATTACTAACATGGGCAACCGTTGCTCTACACCAATAGTCCACTCCTCTCTGGTTAGATCCGACCACAAACTAATCACCTTGGAAATCCACATCCAACCCAACCCCTCCCCACAAAGGTAACCACCATGAAAAACGTCTCTAAAGCTAACTTTAGGCACCTAAAAACAGAGGTGGCTAACTTCATGGAACCCATGCAAATGGAGTTGCATGACTGCTGAATCATACACCAATGCACTGTACGATCAAGTACACAAATGCATGGATTTTGCCATACCCAATAGAACCAAGATGCTCTCCTCCAAAAAAAGGAAGCCAATTTGACGATCCCTGTGACGCTCCCGTGCACTGTTAAGACCACACAGAGATCACAGTCTGGGGCTGGTTTCTCCCTGTCTCTCCAGATCCCCAACAAGACTCCCCATTGGCACAGCTAGAGAGTGGGGTCCTTAGCCAGGGTCCCAAGCCAAGTCATCCTAGCACTCCCTCTGTCCAACCAGTGCTTCGTGTCCCTGCCCAAGTAACTGACACACACACACACACACACACACACACACACACACACACACACACACACACACACACACACACACACAGATATTATTTATATACAACCACACACACACTCCTGGGGAAGGCTGGCACAAGTTCACTAGCTGTGCCCCTTCTGTCCAGGCTATAAGGTAGTAATAACTGCTACCAGGACCCTTACTTATCAACTACTAAAAAGGCCCTTACCAAAGGGTGTCCAATTATTACTGTGCAATATTATTATTCAATTAGTAAGTGTGACCAGAACTTTTTAAGGCTTATTGGAGTGGCTAGGCCAGTATCACTATATACATGCAATGAACTCTAGAGCTTAAATTATCTCTGCACAAAACAGCCACAGTTGAAATAGGTTGGTACTAGGCTATCGGCCCTAGTGCCTATACAAGCCTAGCCATAACAATTCCCTGGCTATTTCTTCCCACACTAGGTTTAACAATATTTAATAATAAAAAATCCAAATCCACCAAAACCACTAGAGCAAGCGACTTAAACCTTAGCACGGACATAAATAGGACGTGCTGGAGGGATAGATTTATCACTCAGAGACTCCCTATGCTGTGGAATAAAATCCCGGTCAATGTGAGGCAGAGCACCTCGCTGGCTCTGTTCAAGAGAAATCTTGACCTGTGGATGGGAGATCGTAGGTTTACCCCGGGAATCATCTCTGTGTCACTGCTGGACAGAGGCACAACAAACTAATGGGCACAGTATTTTTTCATATAAGGGGTGGCGTAAGCCACAAAAATTTGGGCTAGGCTTATAAATGCCTTAGGGCAGATAGCCTAGTATAAACCTATGAACCTATGAACCTATAAATAATAAAGAGCACAAGACAATACTTCTTACTACACAGTGCTTGTCAAGAGTTCAGAGATCACAGGAAAATGCTTAAAATAATACAGTAGAATAGTTCTGATATCAATTCAGAAAAACAATTAGTCTAAACTTCCTATTTTCAAGCTATTTCTAAGAGAGAAACTAAAGTCTAAGATCCTACTTACATACAGTGCACAGGCAGAGTGCTGGTGAGTTGGATGTTGTCTGTCCTTAAACTGACATCACAGTACCACTGACTCATTTCAGATTACATCATTATTTTCTGTTTCCCAGGCTAACAGAAACTCAGAGCGAAACAGCCCTTTTAATCTTGCAGCTGGTCAGGAAGCCAGAGCAATAAAATACATTATACATGTAAATTCTAGCCATTAACTCTGGTCTCAAAACAAAAGAAAGAATTTGTTCATTCAGACATCTTGGCTCCGAGTTTTGAGATCAAACAATCATACAATGCTTGACTTATCAGCTTTCCTCCAGCAGACTGCAATGTGGTTACATTTTTGAAGTGCAACATTTAACACCATTTTCTTCCATTTAAGAGAACAAGCCTGTGGCTTATATTAATAATAATTACAAATGACAATATTATCTACAAAATTCTATCTGGCTAGGCTGGCAGCCTTCACATATCTTCACAGTCTGCTGCCAAACTCTACAACAGGAGGAGGAAACTGATGTGGAATAAGATGAAGTCCCAAGACTGGAAAAACTCCCTTTATCAGCCTCAACAAAAAGTTGAGATCCCTCATCAAATCCTCTAAAGGTAGCTATGAAAACAGAATTGCAGCAGATAGTAAAGACAACCACAAGGCCTTCTATAGTTATGTAAAGAATCTCCACAGCAATACCCAAATTTGCTCTGAGCTACTGCACAATGGTACCTCTTATACCGAGCCAACAGTTACTGCCAATATCCAGGCAGACAGATTCAGTGGCAACCACTACCCCCCAAGGGACCAGTCACAATGCCAGTAGATTGCCAGGCAACCAGTATTACTGCTGCACAGGTTAAAACAGCACTGTCCAGAATACAGCTTCTATGGGACCTGACAATATCCCTGGCTATGTTCTACATGAACTACAGAGTGAACTGGCACCTCACCTGTGTGCCCTGATCAATCAAAGCCTCTCCTCAGGCTTTGTCCCTACCGAATGGTGCACTGCTACAGTCATCTCCCTCCACAAAGGAGGAGCAACTACAGACCCTAGGAACTATCGCTCCATTAGCCTGAGTCTGATATGCAAAGCTATGGAATGCATCATCAATGACCTAACAAAAAAGGATACAGGGAATCTCCAAACTCTGGATCCCACACAATTTGGTTTTGTGAAGGGTAGATCATGCCTGTTCAATTTGGTCAACTTCTTTGTGTCAGTCACCTGAGCTGTGGATGAAGGCAAGGTGGTTCATACAGCCTACCTTGATCTGTCCAAGGCCTTTGATACCATTCCCCACTCAGGAATCATAGAAAAAACTCACTAAGCTACGGATCAACCCCTATTTCACTAGGTGGGTTGCAAACTGGCTCACAGGTAGAACCCGCAGTGTGGAAGTAGCCAACTCCAAGTCAGAATGCCGACCAGTCAGAAGTGGAGTCCCACAGGGTTCAGTCCTGGGTCTTCTCCTGTTTGGAATCTACTTTTCTGAAGTCCAGGCTAACATGAAGGGACTCTGGCTGACAAAGTTTGCAGATGATTGCAAGTTGGGAGCTATTATTAACTCCCTGAGTGATGTTCACATCTTACAGAAAGGCCTCACTGAGACCAACGACTGGTGTCAGAACCATGGCCTTAAGCTCAATGCCAAAAAATGTGTCACCCCTTTGGGAAAAACTCGGTTCCCATGAGTTACCACATCAATGGTAGTCCATTAAACACAGACGGCGTTATAAGAGATCTAGGAACACAGGTTGACAGCAACCTCTCTTTTGACCACCACATTGCCACTGTGGTCAGAAAGTCCTTCTATGTGGCACATCTCATTACTAAGGGTTTTGCATCCAGGAAGAAAGAGGATACTGTCTCCCTCTACTCTTCCCTCATTAGGCCAGTCATAGAATACAAATTTGGCATATACCTCACTAGACACCTGCAACAACTGAAGAGGCCGTAAAAGTACCTCACAAAGAGGATCCTACGCCTTAAACAATTGTCCTATATGGACAGACTCAAAAATCTCCAACTATTCTCTGTCTCATATCGCCTACTTAGAAGCAATCTCTGCTTGACTTATAAAGCCATGTACGACCCAGCTCTGTTAGAAATGCTACATCTAAAGAAATCCCAATCCCTCCACACCACACGCTCCAGACACCTCAACCTCGTTACCACAATCAACAGAACATGCTGGAGGGACAGGTTCATAACCCAGAGACAGCCCATGCTATGGAATAGACTTCCCATACATGTCAAGCAGAGCACCTCATTGGCCCTCTTCAAGAGAAATCTTGATGAGTGGATGGGACCTAAATTATTTCTCCTGGTTTGTAGAGCTCGTGCGCTGAAGGCAATGAAAGACTGGCATTCCACTGCTAAATGGGCAGTGCCCCAGCAGTATACACACTTAAGAGTGTGAATCCTGAGATGGGAGATTATGTCCACACTCTGAACATTTTTTTGAAGCCAGAAGATTCAGCCATTTTAAAATAACGTCTAGGGAATGTATTAGATCCTGAAGAAAAAAAATACAAGAGAGCAACACACGTAGTCACGCTAACTTAACTATGGGAAAAGCGGAAAAACATTCACTAGAGACAATTCCTAAAGCTAACTAAACCTGAAACTACACATACAGAAAACTATCGCTAAGAGACTAACTACACCTATGAAAAATTAGCTACAGTACATAAACCTGAAAAACTACATTTCTATTTTTTTTTAAACCACACTACAGACAAGAAATTTAGATAGAGATTTTAAATAGAGAAAAAAAACTCTCACTGTAGGTGGAGGAAGTCTGAGGTAGATGAAAGGATACACCAAGTTTTTTGAAGATGTCTTCTGATGTAACTGGCTGCTTCAGGTGGTAAATGAGATCATATTAACTTGAAATTAATTAAATGTTCTACTATAAGGCAAATTACGACAGCATTCAACTCTCCTCACTTGTCTAGAGGAAAATAGCTTTTAGTACTTAATAAATAAGCACCTATCCAGGCATGTCTATGGGTCGGCTCCCAGTGTATTCTCCTGTCTACGTGATGAATCTAGGCATCTTGGGGCAATGCAGCAATTGCCTCATGTACACAGACAACCCTCTCCTCCTACCACCCAACACTACAACCTGTGAGAGATGCACTTATATAGCCAAACTGGAAGCAAAGCTCTCTTCACCCAAGACTAGACTAGACAGTCAAGAGGAGAGGGTAAACACTTGCACCACACCACACTCATCACATAGTCCCTCAAAATCTACACCACCAAAGTACACACACAGAAACACAAAACACACACCAACATTCACGGAATAAAATAAAAATCTGCCCAAGCAACAGAGACCTCCCAAGCAGAAATGCAAGCAACCTCCACCCCCCCCCCCAACACAACCCAAATGACACATAGCCCATAAACTCAGTGTGCCACCCAACCACAGGCCATAAGGCATAACAACATACCCAACACTCTAGTCATAGGTGACTCTATAGTCAGGCACACTGATGTTTCACTCACCAGGCTAAACAAGGAGAAAGTTACTGTCAGCTGCCTGTTGGGTGCCAGCATCCACCACATAATGCACGCACTCAGGTCACGCCACATCAAGTACAAATATGACTCTGTCATTGTCCATGTTGGAGTGAATAACCTGAGACGTACCTCGCTGGACTACATGGAAAGAGACATGGAGGAGCTCTCCAATCTTGTAGCCCAGGCAGGTATGACCCTAGCCCTGAGTAGCATCCTGCCATCATCCAGAATGATACAACAGTACAAGGACAAAATGATTGACTTCAACAATTGGCTAAGCTTCTGGTGTCATTCTAAGGGAATCCAGCATCTGTCTGCCTGGAATGACATGATCGACAGACCACGTTGCTTTGCCAGAGATGGCCTACACCTCTCGCCCTTGGGATTCGGGATACTGGCTTAGGCTCTTGCCACCCCTACAGTGCCTTTTTCAGGCAAAGTTCAAATGACAAATTCACCACCATAATAGGCACAAGCAAGCAAAATCTGAGGGTAATGCTACTCAATGCTGGAAGTCTAAACCTCAAAATGCACTCACTCGAGGCTGTCCTTAAAATGGAGAGCATCGACATCTGTGCAGTGACAGAGACCTGGTTCAAAGCTTCAGAGAGCAACCCTGCATTACCAGGCTATAAATCATACCACACCTTTCGGCCACATAACCTGGACCGAAACACTAAAGGCGGAGGCGTGTCCATATTCATTAAGGATATCCACACCTCCAGGCTAGTTGCTCAGCATAATGCATCTGAGATTAGCCAAGTGCAACTAACTCTGGGCAAGACCGCAATCTAAATTGTAGCTTGCTACAGATCCCCCACCATGCCCCAGGATTCCCACTCCTCATTTCTTGATACACTGGAAAATATTAGGGTACAACCTAACACCCTAACAATGGACAATTTCAACTACCCCACCATTAACTAGGAAAATTATTCATGTACCAACTCTTTTGTTCAACGTTTTCTGGAATTCTTAAATTCCAATGCCTTGGATCAACTTATCCACACTCCCACCAGGGGCAGCAATATCCTAGACCTGGTCATTACCAACATGGGAGACTGGTGTTCCATACCAAAGGTCAATTCCTCGGTGGTCAGATCTGACAACAAGCTAATCACCCTAGACATCTACATCCCGCCCCCACCCCCCCCCCCCATTAGGGAAACCACCGTAAAAAATTTCTCCAAAGCCAACTTCATGCTTCTTAAGACAGAAGTGTCAAACTTCACGACACCCATGCAGACGGACAACAGAGGTACAACTGCTGAATGCTACACAAATGCACTTTATAAGCACTTACACGAGTGCATGGATCGTGCTACCCTAACAGAACTAAGATGCTATCCTCCAAAAAAAGGAAGCCAATCTGGAGGTCCCCTGCCATAAACAAACTCTACAACAGAAGTAAGAAACTGCTGCAAAACAAAGTAAAATACCATGATTGAAGGAACTCCCTGGTCAGCCTCAGTAAGAAGATGAGATCCATCATAAAATCCTCCAAAGTTAGTTACGAAATCAAAATCGCCACTGTTTCTAAAGACAACCACAAAGCATTCTATAGCTATGTCAAGAATCTCAATGGCAACACTCAGATCTGCTCTGAGTTACAGCATAATGGCACTAAATATACAGAACCAACTGATATTTCAAACATCCTGGCAGACAGGTTCAGTGATAACTTTACTCCCCTCTCATCCCCTAAGGGGCCCATCTCTACACTGGAAGAATGCAAAGTTCCTGTAATCACAGCTGCACAGGTAAAAACCACACTCTCCAAAGCCAAGAACACAGCATCCATGGGACCTGACAACATCCCAGGCTGCATTCTACATAAACTACAGAACGAACTGGCACCCCACCTAAGTACCATGTTCAATCATAGCCTCACCTCAGGCTTTGTGCCCATTGAATGGCACACAGCGATGGTTATCCCACTCCACAAATGGGGATCCACCCCGAAAACTACCGCCCCATTAGCCTGAAGAGCCTGGTCTGCAAGGCCATGGAATGTATCATCATAGAACATGTAAACAAAGACACTGGTAATCTCCAAACTCTGGACCCCACCCAGTTTGGGTTTGTAAAAGGCAGGTAACGTCTCCTAAACCTGACAGACTTCTTTGAAGCAGTCACCAAAGCCGTAGATGAGGGTAAGGTGGTTCATACAGCCTATCTAGATCTCACCAAAGCTTTCAACACTATCCCCCACTCTGGAATTATAGCTAACCTCACGAAAACTAGGTATAAATCCCTGTGTCACAAGATGGGTTGCCAACTGGCTCAGTGGCCGAACCCACACTGTGAAAGTAGCAGACTTCAAATCCGACTTCAGACCAGTGACAAGTGGAGTACCACAGGGTTCAGTCCTGGGTCCTCTCCTGTTTGATATCTACTTCTCTAATGTACAGACTAACACATTAGAACTTTGGCTAATGAAGTTCGCAGATGACTGCAAACTAGGAGCCATAATCGAAACTCCTAACGATGTGGACATCCTACAAAAGGGCCTCACTGAGACAGATGCCTAATGTCAAAGCCATGGCCTCAAGCTGAATGCCAAAATGTGCATTGATTTCATCCCTTTTGGTACAAATTCTGTACACATGAACTACCACATAAGCAGCAATCTACACCGAATGTGTGATAAGAGACCTTGGGAACCAGGTGGACAGTAGTCTCTCCTTTGATAGTCACATCGCCACAGTAGTCAGGAAGTCCTTCTACGTGGCACACCTCATCATAAAAGGGTTCTCATCCAGGAAAAAAAAGGTCATTGTTCCCCTCTACTCAACACTCATTAGACCCATAATAGAGTACAATGCCCCTTTTGGAATGTACCCCACAAGACATCTGCAGCAGCTGGAAAGGCCACAGAAGTACCTCACAAAGGGGATTACTTGATCTCAAACAAATGCCCTACACTGACCGTCTCAAAAAACTCTAGCTTTACTCCGTAGTATATCGCCTACTCCAAGGTGATCTCTGCCTAACATATAAAGCTATGTCAAACCCAGAGCTGTTGGACATGCTACACCTAAAGAAATCCCAATCCCTCCGAGCTACATGCTCTAGGTTCATAGGTAGGTACTAGGCTATCTACCCGAAGGCATTTCTAAGCCTAGCCAAAATGTGTTGGCTTTCGCCGCCCCCTTAGATTATTTCCCTGTGCCTCTGTCCAACACAGCCACTGAAGTGATCCCTGGGGTAAACTTTCTGTTTCCCATCCACTCGTCAAGGTTTCTCTTGAAGAGTGTTAGCGAGGAGCTCTGCCTAATGTAGATTGGAATCTTGTTCCAGAGCATGGAAACTCTCTGGGACAGGAATCTATCCCTTCAGCACATCCTAATTATTGTTGTGGTGAGGTTTAGATTCCTGGAACGTGTGGCTTGAGGGGATATGGTTTTCTTTAGGTGGAGTTCTGGGTTGGACATGGCCTTGTATGTCAGGCAGAGAACACCACTGAGTAGGCGGTATGCAACCGAGTACAACTGGAGTTTCTTCAGTCGAGCTGCATAGGGCATCTGTTTGAAGCCAGTGATCCTCTTGGTGAGGTACTTCTGCTGTTGCAGGTGTCTTATAAGATACATCCCAAATGGGGCGTTGTACTCTATGATGGGTCTGATGAGCGATGAGTAGAGAGGCACAATAACCTCTTTTGATCTGGATGCGAACCCTTTTGTGATGAGGTGTGCCACGTAGAAGGATTTTCTAACCACTTTGGCAATGTGATTATCAAAGGAGAGTTTACTATCTACTTGGGTCCCCAGATCCCTTATTACGTCATCTGTATTTAGGGGACTACCGCCTATGTGGTAGTTTATGGGTACTTTGTTTTTTCCGAAGGGGATGACTATGCACTTTTTGGCATTTAGCTTGAGACCATGATTTTGACACCAGGTGTCCATCTGAGTGAGACCCTTTTGGAGGATGTCTTTGTCAGCCGGAGAGTCAATTATAACCCCTAGTTTGCAGTCGTCTGCGTACTTGGTCAGCCATATTCCTCCTGTGCTTGCCTGTACCTCTGAGAAGTATATGCCGAACAGCAAGGGTCCTAGGACTGAGCCCTGGGGAACGCCACTTGTAACCGGTTTAGAGTCAGACCTAGCTCCTGCAACTCTTACCAAGAGGGTTCTGTCCGTGAGCCAGTTGGCAACCCATCTTGTGATGTAAAGGTTTATGTTCAGGCTGGTGAGCTTGCCTATAATACCAGAATGGGGAATGGTGTCAAAGGCCTTTGCGAGGTCTAGGTAGGCTGTGTGTACCACCTTTCCCTCGTCTATAGCCTTGGTAACTGTCTCAAAGTCCACCAGGTTTAGAAGGCATGATCTGCCCTTAAAGCCTAACTGGGTAGGGTCCAGTGTTTGGAGGTACCCAATGTCTCTGTTAATGAGTTCCATGACGATGTACTACATAGCCTTGCAGACCAAGCTAGTCAGGCTTATAGGGCGATAGTTCCCTGGGTCTATTGTGGCTCCACCTTTGTGGAGCGGAATAACCGTTACTGTGCGCCACTCTATGGGTACGTAACCTGTGGTGAGGCTGAGTTTGAACAGTGTGTTTAGGTGAGGGGTTAGTTCGTCTTTGAGCTCGTGTAGGATGCAGCCTGGGACTCCGTCCGGTCCCACTGATGCTGTGTTTTTGGCTTTGGAGAGGGCTGTGAGTGTCTGTGATTTCAGGAGCTCTACATTCTTCTGGTATGGTTATGGGCCATTTTGGGGGTGAGAGGGGGGTGAAGTTTGAGCTCAACCTGCCAGGATGTTGGCAATATCGGTCGGTTCAGTGTATTTTGTACCATTCTGCACTAACTCCAAGCAGATTTGAGCATTGCCACTTAGATTCTTTGCCACAGCTAAAGAATGCCTTGTGGTTATCTTTGGAGTCCTTGTCAATTTTTCTTTCGGAACTCGCCTTGGATGATTTTATGAGGGATCATAGTTTCTTGCTCATACTGATCAGAGATGTCTTCCCTTCTTGGGATTTTACTCTTTTCTGTACTAGTTTCCTCCTTCTATTGTATAGCTTGTTTACGGCAGGAGTCCACCAGACTGGTTTCTTTTTCTTGGAGGAGTGAAGTCTTGGTTTTGCTTGGGATAGCACGATCCATGCATTCTTGTAGGTGCCCGTAGAATGCATTAGTAAAGGATTTTGCTGCTTGGACAATGTTATCCTTTAGCATGGGGGCTTTGAAACTTTCCACCTCGGTCTTAAGTAATGTGAAGTTTGCTTTTGAAAAGTTTTTCACGGTGGTTACCTTGTCCGGGGATGGGGGCGGAATGTGGCTATCCAAAGTGATTTGTTTATGGTCAGATCTAACCAGTGAGGAGATAACCTCCAGTGTGGAGCACCAGTCGCCCATGTTGGTGATGACCAGGTCCAATATATTGTCACCTCTAGTGGGAGTGTTGACCAGTTGATCTAGGGTGTTTGAGTTTATAAATTCTAGGAAATGGTGGGCAAGGGAGTTAGTACTTGAGTAGTTCTCCCAATTAATGTTTGAGTAATTGAAATCACCCAATATTAGGGTGTTTGGTAGGACCTTTATATTTCCCAGTGTTTCCAGAAATGCGGAATGGGTGTCCTGGGACATGGTGGGTGATCTGTAGCAACCTACGATTTGAATTGCAGTTTTGCCCGTTGTTAGTTG
Source organism: Protopterus annectens (assembly GCF_019279795.1). Classification (NCBI taxonomy): domain Eukaryota; kingdom Metazoa; phylum Chordata; order Ceratodontiformes; family Protopteridae; genus Protopterus; species Protopterus annectens. The sequence continues at coordinate 1,788,954,352 of NC_056729.1, forward strand.
CACGTGGATGATCTCTGAAGCATCGTGCTGTGGACTAACCTGGAGGTGTGGGTATCCTTGATGAATATGGATAAGCCCCCGCCTTTTGTATTTCGGTCCAGGTTCTGTGGCCGAAATGTATGGTATGAGTTGTAGCCTGGTAGTGCTGGGGTGCTCTCTGGAGCCTTAAACCAGGTTTCTGTTACTGCGCATATATCAATTTTCTCCATACTGAGGAGTGCCTCGAGTGCATGCATTTTGAGGTTTAGGCTTCTGGCATTCAGTAGCATCACCCTCAGTTTTTTTTTACTTGTGCTATTTATGGCGGTGAGTTTGTCTTTTGAGCCTTGCCTAAAAAAGGCACTATGCGGGTGGCAAGAGCCTTGGCCAGTATTCGAAAGCCTAAGGGTGACAGGTGCAAGCCGTCTCTAGTGAAGCAGCGTGGCTTGTCAAACATGTCATCCCAGTCGGACAGACACTGGAACCCCTTTAAATGACACCAGAAACTTAGCCAATTGTTGAAATTGATCATTTTTTCTTTATATTGTGGTATCATTCTTGTGAGGGCAGGATGCTACTCAGGGTCATACCGACGTGGGCTACGTGATCAGATAATTCTTCCATGTCTCTTTTCATGTAGTCCAGGGAGGTACAGCTCAGGTCATTCACACCAACATGGATAATAACAAAGTTGTATTTGTACTTGTTTTGGAGTGACCCGAGTGCTTGTGTTATGTGGCGGATCCTGCCACCCGACAGGGACCTAAACCTTGTCACCACAATAAACAAGACATGCTGGAGGGATAGATTCCTGTCCCAGAGATATCCCATACTCTGGAACAGGCTACCCATCTATGTCAAGCAAAGTTCTTCATTAGCACTCTTCAAGAAAAATCTTGATGAGTGGATAAGAAATAGGAAATACAGCCCAGGGATCACCTCTGTGTCTCTGCTCAACAGTGGCACAGGAAAATAACTTTCTTGGGTGGGGTAAGCCAGGGGAACCTTGTTGGCTATGCTTACGTAGGCCCTTGGGCCGATTGCTTAGTACCTACCTACGAACCTATGAACCAACCTCCCCGCTGGCACAGGATCTCCATGATGTCTCCAAAGAAGACATCCTCGGAAGATGACCTTGGGGATCCCTTTCCATCATCTAAATCCGTGTCCTCAGTGAGGGACTCAGGGGGAGTCCAAGTGCCTCCACTTGCACGTAAGCTTGTGAGGCACATCTCCGGTGGGTCTCTCCGGGGGATGCTCGCAAGTCATTTGTTCTTCGGGGGGAACCGTCTGGGGCTCTTCAAGCATGGGCTGTCCCTCTGGTAAGACGATGGGGACCAAAGACAGAGCCGAGGGGGTCTAGGAGGAATCTGAGGGGCAAGTCAGGGGTCTCAATTTGATGGAGAGAACCCTTTCTACCACACTGAATGCCGAAGGAGAGCGAACCTCCTGAAAAAACAATAAGGGGGTCGGTCTCCCCGGGTCCAACATGGGAATCAGAGTCGGGCCCGAAGTGGATGGAGCTCCGAGGGAGGGAACCTGACCCAACAAAGTGGGAGCCGATGAAAAAGGTTCCACTCCCTCAAATCTAACACCCAAGCTCCAGCTCCGAGCACGGATCCGAAAAGCTCCAGGCAGCTGTCAGCGTCGAGGAAGCAGGTACCGTCGGCGCCAACCCCCTGACCAAGGCCAACCTCGGATCATAGTACTCCGAACCAGAAGGTCGGATCGGAGAAGGAGAAATGGGTTGAAAGAAGGTAAGCAAGCTCCCCCCTCCAGAGGGGGGGGGGGGGCTGGCAAGACGCCCATCTGAATCTGTGTAAGGATAAAGTGCTTCATCATCTTATCCAGATCCATATTGGACAAGGAGTTGGTGGACCGTGACAAGGCCATGGACCTGGCGGGTTGGGGCACCGAGGCCCGAGAGGCTGGATGTCTCCTCTGGCTCTGGGGAGAACCTCGGAGACCAAAACCGAGGGGAGTCACGGATCTGTGCTGTTTTGCTCGGAGAAGTGAGGTCCAGGGACCTCTTCCTCTTTTCCCTCATCTTCGACTCTCTCTCCCATTCTCCACCTCTCTTCTGCTCCACTACCACAGGCTTTGCTGGAGGTTGAGTTCCAGTCTGGGAGGGAGAAGCCAGAGGAAGAGAGGAGGGAGAGGCGGCCACAGCAGCCACTGTGACTGAAGCCGAAGACATGGAAAGAGAGTCGGAAGAAGACCTTTGAGGGCCAACTTGGCCTTCCTATCCTTTAGGGCGCGGGAGCTGAAGTCCGCACAAATACTACAATCCACACTCAGGTGGGCCACACCAAAGCACAAAACACACAGAGTGTGGCCATCCGGTGGGGATAGCTTATGGCCACACTGTACAGCACTTGAAAACAAGCTTTTCAGCCATTCTAAATAACAGAAAGATAGCCTTAGAAAAAAAAAAAGGGGACAGACAAGATCTTTCTAAGTAACACACACACACACACACACACACACACTTGTCTAAAGAAAACACAGAGGGAGAGGGGAAGCTACTACTTACACCACAGAACAAACTACTCTAACTACCTAAAAACCACTAACACTCGACGCACCAAGTGAGGGGAGAAGAAAGGGGACCTATACTACGAGGGGCACAGGTCCGAAAGCGCTCAGTTCATTAAATCCGATTTTTAAACTGATTGGGAGTTTGTACTTGTTCTGAAGGGATTTGCTCACAGTTTCGTTCGCTACATTTGTGGTTTCCTAGTTTGTTTAAGTCTTTTTAGTGCAACAGGGGACCTATACTAACTACTCACAAAAAGTTTTAAACCCACTGCTAGTTGGAGCTCAAAAGAAATGATGTTGAAGCAAATCGTAACAAATGAGATCTGGGGATAGAAGCCAGTGGAGTTGTATTATGGGTAAGGGGAGGAGTTTGGAGCTCGAAGCTAACGCTAGCAAAGTTGCTGGCTCAGATCCATATTCCCAGAGGTTGAAGATCAAATGAAGTAAAGTACGTCAGATCTACAATTCAGTTATACTACTGGGGAACTTAACATACATCCGACAAACATATATAACGTAAGGCCAACATGTATGCTCATCCAGTCTTATTCTGCACAGCAGCTGGGCTGCTCTCTTTATACTTAAGGTGAACATTCTTACACTGTTAAGTAAACACTGCAACTCACTTTAAAACACCCATTCTTCAAGCTTGATCTTATTATGAGTGCCCCTTTTACTACCATTAAACTTGAACTTTGTCACAGTGTCATTCTTACAGTCATTCCAAGACTGTTCCTTATAATGAAACCACCATGTGAAAATTAGTTAACAACAAACTGCATGAGGCTACATTAGGAAACAGGTTGGAGGGGACAAATCAACAAAGTTACTGTATGCATGCAATGTGGCACTACAGGCAGGCTCTGTGCCTGTGCAAGGACATTCGCCAAGTGTAGGGGAATGGAATGCAAAACTGAAGGCACATGGGATGAAACTAAGCACAGATAAGACCATGGTTTGTTTGTGTCTTTCAGCTTTTCCCGGTTAGAGGTGACCACAGCGGAACTCTGGTCTGCTAATGATTGGCAGTTGATTTTTACGTACCGGCTTGCCAGGCCTGACGCACAACCTTCAACGAAGGTACGCCCATTCACACATGTATCCATGCAGAAGACTCTCTAGCTGAGAATCGAACCGGACAGCGTCTTACTGTGAGGCAACAACGCTACCGCAGTAATGGCAGCAAATTGGGGAAATAAGAAGCTGAGAATTGAGATAGAAGGGAAGACAGTGGAACACGTAAATAGCTTCAAGTATCTGGGAGGGGTGGTTTAGGAGAAGAGAAGTCTTAATGAAAAAGTCAAACCTAGAATCGAAGGGGCTGCAGCCAAATGACATAGAGTCTCAGGTTCATAAGTTCATAGATTCATAGGCAAGTACTAGGCTATCTGCCCAAGGGCATTTATAAGCCTAGCCAGAATCTGTTGGCTTTCGCCACCCCTTAGATTAGTTCCCTGTGTCTCTGTCCAGCAGAGCCATTAGTTCCCTGCGCCACTGTCCAGCAGAGCCATTAGTTCCCTGCGCCACTGTCCAGCAGAGCCAGTGCAGTGATCTCCGGGGTAAACTTTCTGTTTTCCATCCACCCGTCAAGGTTTCTCTTGAAGAGTGTTAGTGAGGGGCTCTGCCTGATGTATATTGGAATCCTGTTCCAAAGCATGGGGAGTCTCTGGGATAGGAATCTATCCCTCCAGCATGTCCTATTTATCATTGTGGTGAGGTTTATCTCTCTAGAGCGTGTTGCTCTCTGGGATTTGTTTTTTTTTTAGGTGGAGCATGTCCATCAATTCTGGGTTGGACATGGCCTTGTATGTCAGGCAGAGATCACCTCTGAGTAAGCGGTATGCAACTGAGTACAGCTGGAGTTTCTTGAGTCGGGCTGCAAAGTGCATCTGTTTGTGGCCAGTAATCTTCTTGGTGCGGAACTTTTGTGGCCTTTCCAGCTGTTGCAGGTGTCTTGTAAGGTACATCCCAAATGGGGCGCTGTATTCTATGATGGGTCTAATGAGTGATGAGTAGAGAGGCACAATAACCTCTTTTGTTCTAGATGCGAACCCTTTTGTGATTAGGTGGGCCGCATAGAAGGATTTTCTAACCACCTTGGCAATATGATTATCAAAGTAGAGATTACTATCTACTTGGGTCCCCAGATCCCTTATTACATTTTCTGTATTTAGGGGACTACCACCTATGTGGTAGTTCGCGGGTACTTTGTTTTTTTCCAAAGGGGATGACTATGCACTTTCTGGCATTTAGCTTGAGGCCATGATTTTGACACCAGGTATCCGTCTCAGTGAGACCCATCTGGAGGGTGTCTGTATCAGCCTGAGAATCAATTATGGCCCCTAGTTTGCAGTCGTCTGTGAACTTGGTCAGCCATAGTCGTCCTATGCTTGCCTGTACCTCTGAGAAGTATATACCAAACAGGAGGGGTCTTAGGACTGAGCCCTGGGGAACGCTACTTTAACCAGTTTAGAGTCGGACATAGAACCTGCAACTCTCACCATGTGGGTTCTATCCATGAGCCAGTTGGCAACCCATCTCTTGACGTAGGGGCTTATGTTCAAGCTGGTGAGCTTGTCTATAATAATAGAATGGGGAATGGTCTTGAAAGCCTTTGCGTGGTCTAGGTAGGCTGTGTGGACCGCCTTTCCCTTGTCTAATGCCTTGGTAACCGTCTCAAAGAAGTCCACCAGGTTTAGGAGGCCTGATCTGCCCTTAACAAAACCAAACTGGGTAGGGTCCAAGGTTTGGACGTTCCCAATGTCTCTGTTAATGAGTTCCATGATGATGTGTTCCACAGCCTTGCAGACCAGGCTAGTCAGGCTTATAGGGTGATAGTTCCCGGGGTCCGTTGTGGCTCCACCTTTGTGGAGCGGAATAACTGTTGCTGTGCGCTACTCTGTGGGTACGTAGCCTGTAGAGAGGCTGAGTTTGAACAGTCTGTGTTTAGGTGAGGGGTTAGTTCATTTTGGAGCTCTTGTAAGAAACAGCCTGGGACCCCTTCCGGTCCCATTGAAGCTGTGTTTTTGTCTTTGGATACGGCTGTTTTAAACTGTGTCTCGGTGATTGACGGGGCCCTACATTCTTCTGGTATGGTTATGGGCCCTTTAGGGGGTGATGTTTGCACTAAACCCGTCTACCAGAATGTTTGCAATATCAGTCGGTTCAGTGTATTTTGTGCAATTCTGCACTAACTCAGAGCAGATTTGAGAGTTTCCACTTAGGTTCTTGACATAGCTAAAGAATGCTTTGTGGTCATCTTTGGAGTCATTGGCAATTTTTCTTTTGAAACTAGCCTTGGATGATTTAATGCGGGATCGTAGTTTCTTGCTGATACTGATCAGGGATGTCTTTGCTTCTTGGGATTTTACTCTTTTCTGTACTAGTTTCCTCCTTCTGTTGTAGAGCTTGTTTATGGCAGGGGTCCACCAGACTGGTTTCCTTTTCTTGGAGGAGTGAGTCTTGGTTTTACTTGGGATAGCACGATCCATGCATTACTGCAGATACTCATACAGTGCCTTTGTAAAGGTTTCAGCAGCTTGGACAGCATTGTCCTTTAGCATGGGGGCTGTGAACCTTTCCACCTCGGTCTTAAGTAACGTGAAGTTTGCTTTTGAAAAGTTTTTCATGGTAGTTACCTTGATTGGGGAGTGGGGCGGAATGTGGATATCCAGAGTGATTAGTCTATGGTCTGATCTAACCAGCGAGGGGCTGACCTCCGGTGTGGAACACCGGTCGCCATGTTGGTGATGACCAGGTCCAATATGTTGTTTCCTCTGGTGGGGGTGTTGACCAGTTGATCCAGGGCATTCGAGTTTATAAATTCTAGGAAGCGTTGGGCAAGGGAGTTAGTACTTGAGTAGTTCTCCCAGTTTATGTTTGGGTAATTGAAATTACCCAGTATTAAGGTGTTTGGTAGGACCTTCATATTTCCCAGTGTCTCCAGAAATGCGGAATGGGGGTCCTGGGCCATGGTGGGTGATCTGTAACATGTTACAATTTGGATTGCAGTTTTGCCCATTGTTAGTTGCACAAGGATGATCTCTGATGCATTGTGCTGCGCTACTAACCTGGAGGTGTGGGTATCCTTGATGAATATGGATACACCCCCCGCCTTTTGTATTTCGGTCCTGGTCCTGTGGCCAAAAGGTATGGTATGAGTTATAGCCTAGTAGTGCTGGGGTGCTCTCAGGAGCCTTAAACCAGGTTTCTGTTACTGCACAGATGTGGATATTCTCCATACTGAGAAGTGCCTCGAGTGCATGCATTTTGAGGTTTAGACTTCTGGCGTTGAGTAGCATTACCCTCAGTTTTTGGTTACTTGTGCTATTTATGGTGGTGGGTTTGTCTTTTGAGCCTTGCCTAACAAAGGCACTATGGGGGCGGCAAGAGCCTCGGCCAGTATTCGAAAGCCTAAGTGTGACAGGTGCAAGCCATCTCTTGCAAAGCAACGTGGCTTATCGAGCATGTCATCCCAGGTGGACAGATATTGGATCCCCTTTGAATGACACCAGAAACTTAGCCAATTGTTTAAATTGATAATTTTTTCTTTATACTGTGGCATCATTCTTGGTGAGGGCAGGATGTTACCCAGGGTCAGGGCCATACCGGCCTGGGCTACATGATCAGAAAGCTCTTCCATGTCTCTTTTCATGTAGTCCAGGGAGGTACGTCTCAGGTCATTCACACCAACATGGACAATGACAGAGTTGTATTGGTACTTGTTCTGGAGTGACCTGAGTGCTTGTGTTATGTGGCGGGTCCTGGCACCTGACAGGCAGCTAACTAACCTTCTCCTTGTCCAGTCTAGTTAGTGGGACATCAGTGTGCCTGACTATAGAGTCACCTATAACTAGTGTGTTGGGTATGTTATTTTGCGCTAAGGGCTGTGATTGCGTGGCAAACTGATTATGTGAAGTATGTGTTTCATGGTTGGTGATGGGGTGTGGAGGTTGCTTGGATGTCTGCTTTGGAGGTCTCTGTTGCTTTTGCAGATTTTTATTTAGAGCCTCCGAGTATGTTTTCATGTACTCATGTGTGTTATTTGCCGGTGTTGATTTATTAGGTCTATGTGAGACTGGTGGTGTGTTGCAAGTATTACCCTTCTCCTCTTGACTGTCAGTTCCAGTCTTGGGTTGAGAGAGCTTTGCCTCCAGTTTCGAAGCAAATAAACTGTGCAGACCACCACTGTCCAAAGTAAAACACTATTTAATTATGAACTAAATAAAACAATAAAAAACAATAAAACAGTTCACAGGCAATATTGAACAAATATAAGTGCTTTCGGGCTCTGCCCTTCTTCAGACAAAGGAATACAAGTTTTGATTGGCTAGTTTGAAGTAAATTGGATGTTTAAATACTGAATTAATTGTTCTTTCCTTTGTCTGAAGAAGGGCAGAGCCCGAAAGCGCTTATATTTGCTCAATATTGCCTGTGAACTGTTTTATTGTTTTATTTAGTTCATAATTAAATAGTGTTTTACTTTGGACAGTGGTGGTCTGCACAGTTTATTTGCTTCAAAGGATTTTTTGTACTTTGCAGACCTTTAGTCGGTCTACCCCATTTTTCTTCTTTTTTGCCTCCAGTTTGGCTGTATAATTGCATCTCTCACATATATTGTTTGGTGGTAGGAGGAGAGGGTTGTCTGTGTACATGAGGCAGTTGTAACATTGCCTCAAAATGCCCAGATTCACCAGTTGGACTGGAGAGTACACAGGTGTAATATATATGACAGAAGAATGCCAAGGAAGATGAAAAGGAAGGTTTACAAGACAGCAGTGCAACCAGTACTACTGTATGGAAGAGAAACCTGGGCAGTAAAGGCAGAGCAGGTGAAGAAGCTACAGATGATGGAAATGAAGTGCCTCAGAAGGGTGGTAGAATGCACACTGTGGGACAGACAAAGAAATGAGGACATAAGAGCAGAAACCAAAGTAGTTCTAACTGCATAAAAGATCAAAGAGAACAGAGTATGGTGGTTCGGACATGTGCAGAAAAGCAGAAGACAATCTAGTAAATAAGATTTGGGACAGACAAGAAGAACGTAAGAGGAAACGAGGATGTCCAGCAAAGAGGTGGATGGACTGTGTGAAACAAGATCTGCAACAGGCATGGGTATCAAAGAAGGCAGGAGTGTGGCATTGAAATGAGAGAGATGACAACAGTTAACACAATACCCCGACCCCATGTAGAAAATGGGAAAAAAGGGGGCTGATGATGATTAAAGATGGATGAATGGGAAGAAGAGACTCTTGCTTTCACAAAGAACTAATTTTACTGGGAATTCTGAGCATATACCACAGTTTAAACAAGTTGCATTCTCAGTGAAAATGCAGTGGCTAAAATTAAAGGAAGATACAGCCATTGCTATTCCCAAGAACTTCTTCAAGAATATTGCTAGTTGATTGCAGACTCCACATTTGGCTCTTTATCCATCTTTCATATTCACTGATAGAAAACTGGTTTTGCTCTGTCAACCATCTCTGCAGTTTTTTTTTTTTTTGTGACTCATCTTCTGCTGATCTTCCAATAATCTATTTAGATTGCAGCCACTTGCCTCCCCAAAATCACTAGTGAGGTTTCACTGATTAAAACATGAAGATTTAATAGTGATGTTAAAAAAAATCACGCGTGAAGCTGCCATTTATCTCAACAAACTCATATTCTCACATACAGTTCAAGGTTTACGGAGAATCTTTTACATTCTTCTCCCTTACAAGAAGAAAATCTCAAAAAATGCTTGGTACATTATCAGTTAGTTTAACTGCCTTAACATACATTATTGTCAAAAACTAGGCTCATTTTCAACAATTCCAGAGCAAAAGTTCATTAAAAAAAATACAAACACACACAAAGACTTTTTTCCCTTTTATATTGTAAAATATGTCAGGTTGCCATATCAATAACAGGGTTTAGTTCTTTAGCGAAAAAGTTTCAAATCTCATCAAAATATAACAAGGCCCTGGTCAAAATAACATGTGCTCCTTCAGTTTTAATAAGATATGTCCCCACCATGAGCCATTACCTTGATCAGTTTATTTATATCCCAGAATTTCCAACTTTCATTACATGCTAATGTACTGTTTCTTAATGCCTTACTCTCCTTTGCTGAATGGCCAAGACGGCATCTGCATGATTACTCAGTATCTCATCTTCTTCAGATTCTTTTATGAACACTTCTTCTATAAAACTATCTAACTTGTTAACCTGAGCAAGCGATAGCGGAGTACTAAGTGAAAAAACAGCTAGGGAGAGTTTTCAGCCGAAACTAGAACAGAATCAGCTGTTAAAAAGGGATAATTAGTAGGGTATATAAAATATTGCATGATAACTCTAAGCATCAATCAGAAATCAGAGGAGGTCAGTAAAGATTGGGAAGACAAAACTGTGTAAGAAACTTCTGTGTGTGGAAGATTTTCAGTCCATATATCTCTAGTTAATCACTGTATATTAATGAGATTAGACAATAGTAGTAGTAGAAGTAGCGAACTTAAACTCGTCTTAAGTATAAAAAAAAAAAAAAAAAAAAAAAAAAAAAAAATATATATATATATATATATATATATATACACACACACACATACAATATGAAATATTGTACAGAATTACTAAGTATTCGAAAGTAATCCAAGCAAGGCAGGCAGTCTGTTTCCATTCGAAAATCCAAGTGCACAGACATGCGATTCAAGTAAAACAAAATTAACAGAGTAATAGTTTTCTCACAAGCTTTCTAAAAAAAAAAAAAAAATATATATATATATATATATATATATATATATATATATATATATATATATATATATATATATATATATACTTTTTATCAGGCAAGGGAATGGTTTATTGTGCTGTAAAACAAAGTGTTATTGGTACACATGTTAAATTCACATCCCTCTCCCCATCAGTGTGACATTCGAGCTGGTCCTGCCCTACTTAGTAGGTGTCATAATAATATAACCCTTATGTACTTTAAATAACATTTATAAAGATGTGGTACCGCTTATTTAACCAGATTATTAAGTCTGGAATTTTATCCAAGACAATATACTACATGGCTGGAAATTTATCAACCTTAGTCCATTTGGCAAAAAAAATATATATATAAACATATACATATGCACTTTGCATGTAAAAAAAATCAATTTCAAAAATCATATTCTATTTTCATAATCTATTGTTAACAAAGATTGCTTTCGTCCTTCTAGACTTCTTTAGGTCTGTGTACAAGAACCCTAAAAACTATTTATAAAAATATTATAGTATAATTAGTAAGTATTGTTATTACACATAATTTTGAATAAAGTGGAAAAAAGAGAACAAGAAAAAGAAAAAATAAGAAAAAATGTCTGATGATGGAAACAAAATATATACACTTAAATTAAAACTGATTTAACCTGGTATTTAAAACCAACTGGTAGAATAAAATAAAATAAAATAAAATTAGTCATGTAAACAATGCGGCAATTTTCTAAGTTCCAGTAAACTTTTAATTGAACAGTAGTAGTTTAGTCCAGGCTTCCTAAAAGAGTTCAGCTGTAATTGCCACAGGAGTTCATGTTTTTTCAGAATATTTGGGATGTCTGATGGCCGCGGTGGTGCAGCGGTTAGCGTTCTCGCCTCACAGCAAGAGATTCTCCCATTCGATTCTCGGCTGGAGCGCCTTCTGTATGGAGTCTGCATGTCTTCTCCGCGGTCAAGTGATGTTAAAGACATGCAGGTAGGTGCGAGCATGAATGGGCATGCCTTCATTGAAGGTTGGGCATCAGCTGGCAACTCGGCACAGTAAAATCCATTGCCAATCATGAGCAGACTAGAGTTCCGCTGTGGCGACCCCTAACTGGGAAAAGCCAATATGTTTTTTTCTCCTTCAAGATCACCCATGTCTATGTGATCCAGATCTAGAACTTAAAACCTGTGTGTCTTTTATGAAGAGAAAGGTGTTTGGCTAGTGTATTATTTTTACATCCAGAGCGGATTTCTGACAGATGACATGAAATCCTACGCTTAAGTTTATTTACAGTCTTGCCCACATAGAATGCATCACATTCATTGCACTGTGCCCTGTAAATTACTTTTGTAGTGTTACAATCATGCCCTGCACTGGTCGTAATGATTTTCTTTAAATAAGGGCAATAAAAACTATCACCTTGCTGTATAAATATACAAAATGTACAATTAGTTTCACATCTTTTAGTGTTTCTCTCATATGGCTTAAATTCAACAAAACTTCTAATGTCCATGGCCTTCCTATATACAAAGGATGGGGCTTCACCTAAGATGTTAATCAGAAGAGAGTTTCCTGTGACAATGGCCCAGTTTTCTTCAATAACATTTTTGATACTGTGAAAATCCAAAGTGTATGTCAGGATGCAGCTATTTTTGCATTTGTTATTCTCTGTGGAATTTCTTAACATTTTCCTACTGAGGAGGTAATCAGAAGAGAGTTTCCTGTGACAATGGCCCAGTTTTCTTCAATAACATTTTTGATACTGTGAAAATCCAAAGTGTATGTCAGGATGCAGCTATTTTTGCATTTGTTATTCTCTGTGGAATTTCTTAACATTTTCCTACTGAGGAGGTTGAGTGAATGTGCTTCAATCCTTTTCAGTCGTATAATGGGTTCCAGGATGTTTTTTAACATCTGGCTTTCATAGCCTCTCACTGGAAAATCATTCTCTAAGTTGTTTGGGTTTCTCAAAAATGGTTCCATCTCTGTGGCAATTCTAGTTAATCTACAGCCCTAGGACTTCACTACATTATTTGTTTTTTGTAGGATGTAGACTTTTACTGTGGAGTAATAAGTTAATCGTTGGTTTTCTGAATAGATCAGTAGTGATTCTGTTACTGTTGGTGTCCTTGGAAACCTGCATACCTAAGAAAGTCGTTGAAGTATAGCTATGGGAAGAGGTAAACTTCAGGAAGGGGGTTGTTTGATTGAAGTAAGTGATAAAATCTACAAGCTGCAAGGTGTCACCTTCCCACACAATAAAGATGTCATCAATAAAACGTAAATAGCATGCGATATGCTGCATGTAGTCCGTGTTGTTTAACACAAAGTCCTCCTCCCACTTGCCCAGGGCTATGTTAGCTATGCTGGGAGCCATGGCAACCCCCATTACTATACCAGTTTTTTTGTTTCTAGTGTTTGCCACTGAAAGTAAAGAAAATGAAGTCTAGTACAAGATTAATGAGCTTGCATGACATTTGCAGTTGTGCCTGTGTACCTTGACTTTGTTTCTTAAAAGACTCCATAGCTACTGTTATATGGTAATTGTGAAGGATATATACTTGTTTAGTGAGTTGTTTGAGGCTTTGGGGATACAACGGAGATTACTTTTTTTTTTTTTTTTAAGATTGGGAAGAGAGACTGGAAAGGCAATTTACCAAAAAACAATGGAAAAACATTTGTATGGCTCCTAAGTTTGCAATGAAGTCCAGAAGGCTTAAGATTTTTGCTTGGAAGTGTTTGCACAGATGTTTTTATATCCTGAACAGATTTCTCAGGATTTTTCCTTAGGTAGACAGCAAATGTTGAAGTGTGATCGGAAAAAAAGAGGTAAGTGGGAACATTTTTTTTGGGGGGGGTAGCAAGTTGAAAGATTTTAAAAATTACCTAGAAGGTGTTTTATCAGAAATGTTGGGTGAGAAAATCTTTGTAACTAAGGAACTGATTCTTTTGAACTATGACATACGCTCTGAATTGCCAAAAAAAAGTAAAATCTTACAAAATTTAATGCCAAAAAAGCAATTACTAGAAATGGAAATCAGAATTTTAACCAGCTTTACCTAAAGTACTGAATATTGTAAAGGAGAAAAAAAGAAATACAGTTACATTTGGTTGGGAACACATAGCTGAACTGACATTCAGCTGCAGAGAAATATGGCTGTTGTAAATTCTCTGTGGTCAAAAAGAAGCACACATCCTCCATCCATGCCCACAGCTATACTAACAAAACGCACAGAGGGAAATAATGCCCATGGCACCTACAGACAGCGGACAGTATGACAGGTATCAGAATCAAGCTGAACAGTGGGCATGTCAGTGGCAGTAAAAATTCAGTGCACAACAGGCAGTACCTTCATTATTGGTGTGTGTACGTATGTGTGTATGCATCATTACCCCTTCACAGTCTTCTTCTTCTTCTTTCGGCTTTTCCCAGTTAGGGGTCGCCACAGCGGATCACCTGTCCACTCATGATTGGCAGTAGAGTTTTTACAGTGTCGAGTTGCCAGCTTGGCACCCAACCCTCCACGGAAGACACACACACATACACACACTCATGCCTAGGGCCAATTTAGAGTGTCCAATCCACCTACAGCATGTCTTTGGGGTGTGGGAGGAAACCAGAGCACCCGGAGGAAACCCACACAACCACAGGGAGGACATGCAGACTCCGCACAGAAGGCACCCCAGCCAAGGATCGAACCGGAGAACCTCTTGCTGTGAGACAACAACACTAACCGCTGCACCACAGTGGCCGCCCAGATCGATATATATATATATATATATATATATATATATATATAGATAGATAGATCTTTACAGCCTTTTGAGGATATTTTAGTGTTGTTAAGATAGAACAAACACAAAACTAGTAATAATTATTTATAGTACTGTAGGGACATTAGTACTGCATAAAACATAAATCAAGATAAGATATATAGATATTTTTAAATTTCACATCATAGTACTGTCCTTTGTCAAATTTCTGGTGCATATTCAACATGCCACATGTCTTGTTTGGGATCTCTGTCTATATTAAGATGGTCTCCAGTGTCTAACCTCACTTACAAAAATAAGTTTGAAAAAAAAAAAAGGAAAGAAAAATGGCAGCATCAGTTTGTAAAAGTAGTAAAAAATACAGGTAGTGAAAATAGGTGCCTTTCAGAAATTCAGACAAAAATCTAAATGGAGGAAATAATCAGTTTACAACAGTTTACCATGTATCCCTTTAACCAAAGACAAAACTTCATATTGTGGACATTTTATTTATTTATGTATTTGCTATCTGTGGACTGGGTTAGTCCCACTAGACCAGTGTCCTCTTTTAAAGGGTACCCCAAGGGAGTATTTATACTGACTAGGGGAAATTAGGCCACGACACATGGAAAAGTACAGTTGTGTACACTTACCATAAATGTAGATGTTAGAGTGTCTTCACTGTTGCAGTCATGACTGTAGGGTTCTCCCCTGCCGGCAGGCAGTCCTCGGTCGGCCAGAATCCCAAAGTTTGGGTCCGGCGTTGGCTGCTCAGCCATGCTCCCTGACGTCAGAGCGCCAGGAGTACAAAGCTGACAGCCGACGCCATGTTCTCCAGTTTTTCTTGCCCCAGATGTTAGGTGTTCCCAAATGAGTAAGATCCCATACCCTTTGCAAATACACCTCAGAAGAAGGGTGAAAAAGGGAACCACACAAAAGAAAAAATTAGAGGGGACAGGAGGGAGGGAAACCCAGACTGCAACAGTGAAGACACTCGAACATCTACATTTATGGTAAGTGTACACAACTGTACTATGTTCATCATGTTTCACTGCTGCAGTCATGACTGTAGGGTTGAATCCCAAAGCAGAATAAAAGGGAGGTGGTCATAAAGTAGAGGGGGCGGCTAAAAGGCCCTGCAAGACTGCAGAAGCAAAGCCTGCCCTAGACTTAGAGTAAAGAGGTAGATTGTAGTGCTTAGAAAAAGTATGCACTGAACTCCAAGTTGCAGCTTCCAAAATGTCCTTGGTAGGAACTCCTGAGGAAGGCAGCTGAAGTGGCAGCAGCTCTGGTAGAGTGAGTCCTTATACTCCCTGGGATTTGCTTTCCATGGTGTGAATAGCAAAATCTGATTCCATGAGCAATCCATTTAGAAATGGTCTGTTTTGAAATAGCTTTACCTTGGGAACTTGAAGCATAAGAAACAAACAATTGCTCTGATTTCCTGATGTCCTTGGTTCTGTCCAGGTAAAAACGTAGTTGTCTCTGTACATCCAAGGAATGCAAGATCCTTTCCCCCTTATTTTGAGGAGTGGGAAAAAAGTTGGTAAGTCAATAGTTTGATGTAAAGCCACTTTGGAAACCACCTTAGGCATGAAAGTAGGATTAGTCCTTAAAGACACCCTGTCTTGATGAAAAATAATATAAGGTTCCACAGCCATGAGAGCTTGCAACTCCGAAACTCTCCTGGCAGAGGTCAGAGCTAACAGGATGGCTGACTTCCAAGATAAAAACTTGATGTCAGATGTGGCAGCAGGCTCAAAAGGAGGCAAGGTGAGTTTTTCCAAAACATAGTTGAGTTCCCAAGGAGGAATGGGTGGAGATCTAGGGGGCCTTAAGTTCTTAGCTCCTCTGAGAAACTGTCTCATGAGCTGGTGGGAAAAGATTGGAGGGTCTGTATTATAATGAGCAGAAATAGCAGAGGCATGTATCTTTATGGAAGAGAAAGAGAGACCCTTATGTAAGAGGTCTGTCAGGTAAAGTAAAATCAGAGGAATGTTAGGAATAAGAGGATCTGAATCCTGAGCCTGCATCCAGGAACAAAATCTTTTCCATTCCTGCTTGGATAGGAGAGAATGAATCATAGACCCTGGATTAACCAGGCCGCCAGGCTGAGAGTTTTGACATGGGAGTGCAGAACCTGACCCTGGTGTTGGGACAGAAGGTTCGGAGTCTGTGGTAAAACCCAAGGGGGCTCCAGACAAAGGTTTTTCAGTGTTGGGTACCAAAACTGTCGAGGCCAATTTGGGGCCAGCAAGATTATCATCCTGGGCTTGTCCTGTTTGATCTTTAATAATACCCGTGGAAGAAGCTGTAGAGGCGGAAAGGCATACCCAGAGAGGTTTCTCCAACTGAATGATAGTGCATCCACTTTCCAAGCTAGTTCATGGAATGTCCTGGTGCAAAAAATCTGTAGTTGATGACTGAGGTGGGATGCAAAGAGGTCTATGTGAGGACATCCCCAGACTGCTGTAATCATTTTGAATATTTCGGTGTCCAGCATCCATTCGTGTGGGTCCGACAGGTTTCTGCTCAGACTGTCTACCAGTAAGTTTTGTTTCCCTGGTAGAAACTGAGCTTGAAGGTCCAGTTTGCAAGCTAGAGCTGTGTTCCATAGATTCATGGCTAGTCTGCAAAGGGGATAGGAATGAGATCCCCCTTGCTTGTTTATGTACCGCATAACTGTGGTGTTGTCTGTCCGTATCAGTAGTTGTCCTGGTTGTAGAAGATTCCTGAAGGCCAATAGAGCTTTCTGAACGGCTAACATTTCCTTTAAATTGATATGCAGGTGCTTCTGATCCTTTGTCCAAAGGCCCTGCAGACAGCTGCCCTGAAAATGAGCTCCCCATGCATAATCTGAGGTGCCCGTGGTTAGTATCTGAGTGGCTGGAGGCAGACTGAAGGGCCTTCCTTTGTTTAGAGTACATGCCTCGGACCACGAAAGGAATTCCTTCTGAAGACAAGGCAGGACGGTGATCTGTATGTCTAAACTGTGGCAATGCTGAGACCATACACTTTTTAGGTACCACTGTATTTTCCTCATATGTAGTCTTGCATATGGTACGAGGAGGATGCAGGAGGCCATGTAACCCAAAGCCTGCAGGAATTTCCTTGCAGATAGCTGAGTTAATGTTGCCAAGGTTTTGAAAGTTGGAGCCAGCTGTAATTGTTTTTCATATGTCAGAAATGCCATCTGGGTTGTTGTGTTTAGAAAAGCACCCAGAAAAATTATCTGTTGTGAGGGTGTTAAATTTGACTTTTTTAAGTTTACAGTGAATCCCAGGAACTTGAGAAGATTCTGAACAAATTCTAGATGCTGGAGTAAGACATCCTTGCTGTCTGCCTGAATAAGACAGTCATCCAGATAAGGATAAATTTGAATTCCCTTAAGTCTGCAATAAGCTACTACTGGAGCCAGGCATTTGGTGAAGACCATGGGCGCAGTAGACAATCCAAAGGGCAGCGCAGAGAATTGATAATGCCTCGATCCGGCCTTGAACCTGAGGTATTTTCTGCATTCCTGCCTGATGGGAATGTGTAAATATGCCTCCTTTAAATCCAAAGTTACCATCCATGCATTTTTGGTCAGCATTGGAAGTAGCTGCTGTAGAGTAAGCATCTTGAATTTTGGTATCTCGAGAAAAGTGTTCAAGACTGACACATCCAGAATGGGTCTCCATGAATTTTGCTTTCTGGGGACTAGAAAGAGCCTTGAGTAAAAACCTTGTCCCATCTCTGAAAGTGGAACCAGTTCTATGGCTTTCATAGCCAAGAGAGCTTCCACTTGGTTTAAGGCCTCTAACCATTGATGTTTTGGAAGATCTGGCCATCCGCTTGGTCTTGGTAGGGTATGAAAATGGAATTTGTAACCTCTTGAAACCACATCCAGAACCCACTTGTCTTGGGTTATATGAGTCCAATTTAGGTGAAAAAGAGAAAGTTTTCCTCCGAGAGGGGCTTCCAGGCAAGAAGTTCCTGCAGCCCAACAGAGGGAGTCATTGAGTCTGTTTTCTATGAGCTTGCGACCTGTCCTCTCCTCCCCTAGGGGTGGCAGCAGTCCACTGTCTTGGTCTATAAGAGGCTTGCGTTTGAGGCCTTCCTCGGGAGCGTCTGTATCTACCTCTCTGAGGCCTGTCTGAATTGGGAAAGGACCAATTTTTTGTAGGCCAATTCCTACTAAATCTGGGTGGCTGTACTTGTAAGAAATCTTTAACTGTTTGCATGGATTTTGCCTTGTCCTCCATCTTCTTTATCACCTCTTCAGCTTTAGATCCAAACAAAACATTATGCTGAACAGGAGCATCCAATAATTTAGCTTTTACTTGATCTGGCAAGTTTTGTTCCTTTAACCATGCATGCCTTCTAATGACTGGGCCAGAGGCAGCAGCCCTACAAGAAGCCTCCAAGGTATCAGATCCACAGTGTAAACCATGCTTCCCAACTTGTTCAGTGGCATGCATTAAGTCATGTAATTCCTTATCATCTGCACAGGCGGAAATGGAAGTTAGCTTTTGTTTTAAAACAGACAGAAGAAATTGCTGGTATTTCAGCATATGAAACTGACAGTTTAAAGCCCTAATAGATAAAGTAGCAGAAGTGTACACTTTTTTGCCCCATCTTTCTAAAGATCTGGAATCCTTCTCAGTGGGAATGGGGTTTTTAGCAGAAGCGGCCTTAACCCCCTTAGGACCCTGAGAAATGGTTTCAGGATCAGCAGTAGAATTCTTGTATAAAAACTGGTGGGAATCAGGAACCCTATATTATCTGTCTGGCTTAACAGGAGCTGGAGGAAGAGAGTCAGGAGTTAAGTTAGCCTCCGAAAAAGCATCATCCACAATATCCAAAATAGGAGGAATAGCCAGGGGTCTATGTTGGGGAAGAAAAAGAAAATCCCGTAGTCTTTTCTTAGATTCCGAGTACTCCTGTCCTTCCCAGTGGAAATGTTCCCTCATTTCATGCAAAGTTTACCCAAAAGAGAAATCCTCAGGGGGAGAAGCGGAATGGATTCCTCAGCATCAGAATCCTCATAAGGAGGAAAAGAATATTCCTGGTCAGAAGATGAAACTGAAGAAACAGAAGCCTGATCAGAGGAGTCATAATACACTTCCCGCCTTGGCCTTTTATCTGGAGGGGGATGTGAACCCCTAATCATAGTAAGCAAGTCCTCCGCCATCTTAAGTAACTGTTTCTGAGACTTGGGTGCCGGATCTGAAGAGGCCTGGGCTGCAGTCTTTGATTTGGAAGGAGTCTTTGCCTTTGTCTTTGGCTTTGCCTTTATTAGAAGCGGAGTATGCCTGAAAACCCCTTTGGAAGCCGGTACCTGCACAGCGGCTCCGGACCCATCCTAAGGAGCATTGTCCGAAGGTCCTGCAACAGAAACATTCAAAGGCCTAGTTGGCTCCTCGTGGGAGTCCGTTTCGGCCATCGGTTCCGAAATGGCCGACGACAGGGGCTGCAAAAGCGCCTCACTGACGACGGCCGAACCTGAAGCTGGCTCTGCTTGTACAACATCGTCTGATTTGGACCTCGGAGGCCTGTCTTTATCCTTGCATTGTTTGTGAACTCCGGTAGCCGGAACCGTATCCAACGACATTTTATAATTAAAACGCCTACCGAAGTAATGAAATGCAAAATCGTACCTTCGTTTAATCGTACGTTGATTGAATCTAGCACAAAACTGACAACTAGCTACGCCGTGGTCAGGGCCTAAGCAAGGAATACAGTAAGAATGAAAATCCTTATGAGGTATTTGCTTCCCACATGAAATACAATTATTAACTTTTTTTGACATCGGACTGGAGCAAGAAAAAAGTTTACCCAACGGGGTACTTAGCTTTGAGTAGAAGAAGAAAGTCTTCGGACTGAAGTACGTTTATAAAAAATTGTCAGGAGTCAGACGACCGGCACTTGCGAAATGCTATCACCGCACGGCAAGAAAGACTAGAGAACATGGTGTCGGCTGTCAGCTTTGTACTCCTGGCGCTCTGACGTCAGGAAGCATGGCTGAGCAGCCGACGCTGGACCCAGACTTTGGGATTCTGGCCGACCGAGGACTGCCTGCCGGCAGGGGAGAACCCTACAGTCATGACTGCAACAGTGAAACACGATGAACATCATTCTCTATTCTTTTTCCAATAAGTGGCACAGGATTTTTTACATCCACATAAGCTACCACCAACTTGGGCAGCTAGGACATAGATTTAACATCTTATCTGAAGCATGGCACACTCAGGAGCATTTCATTTCCTTCATGCTGCACTGCAGTGTTATCTCTGAAAAATTAATCCAAGCCCCTAGTGTGAGAATAGAACCCAAAGGCTTCTGATCTTGCAGCACCAAAAGCAAGTATGATATTTGTTGATCTACTGACACTGTTGTTGATGCTATGGCATCTTAGTATTTTAAGAGTTTGCTGTGTTGCAAATATTGTGCTATACTTTTGTTTCATATGAGTCTGAGAAGAGGGAAAAGTAATGTTTTATACTTGTTTTATTCATTTTCTTATTTACCAAGTCTGTGCAACCATGGACTTAATATCTGTTCAACAGGGAGTATGTGTGCTTGGGGGAAGGGGCTGCCCTCTGCAAAAACAATTAACTTTTTTTTGATTATTTAGCCATTATTTAAGAGAGTATTCAGTGGAGTTATTAGACATTTTAGTTATGGTTAGTTGGTTCCCTGTAATATTATTGAATGCTTATAAGAGTGACCCCTTCATAAAGTCTACAGAACTTTATTTAAAAAAACAAACTGGAACATAAGTGTGATGAATCAGCTTGAGGAATTTCCTCCATGCTGTAGAACACTACTATATGTTACAAAAGGATGTACTGCACACTAAGCACGATACACATTACTTCTCCTGCTCACATACTTGTTTACTAAAGCTGTGGGAATGGCTTGGCACTGTGAGGTTCTTTTTTTTAACTGGAAATATGCAACCGCCACATGTCTGTGCCTGAATGTCACTTCAGCCATATGTTCCCAACCAAATGTACCACAGGGAAATGTCTCGTTGCCTATGAGCCTCAAACAGTTTGCTCAATCATGAGTCTACCAGGTCTGGTGCAGTCTTTGCTAATAAGATCTTATTTTTAAATGATAATGGGGCGGTACAATGGTGCAGCAATTAACGTCGCCTCACAGCAAGAGGTTCTCCAGTTCGATTCTCAGCTGGGGAGCCTTCTGTGCAGAGTCTGCATGTCCTCCCTGCATTCGCATGGGTTTCCTCTGTGTACCACGGTTTTCTCCCACATTCCAAAGACATGCATCTGGACAGATTCTCCCCAGGCCTCTGCTAAAACTAGGCTCTGTCCTAGTTGGACTTTCTTGGCCAATAAATAAAAAATATCCATTTGTTAACCATACAGTCCCTTTTCAGAAGCAACCCAGGAGCAATATCTAATTACGTGACTTGATCAGATCACACAGTAGGGAAATGACAGCTGAGGAAATCAAACCCTGCATCACAAGAACTACAGCTTACAGCATTAATATCCCTCTGTGCCAACTGTCAGAATCATTTTATATCTGTAACTGTTCACATATGTCTGCAACTCTCTGCTTGGTTTCCTGTCAGTACATATATGTTGTTTTATAGTACTATTCCTGTTTGTCTGAAAGGATGCAATATAAATACATACATAAATGCTCAAAACTAAAGCTGGTGAACTTCAGACAAGGCATACTGATTCTTATTTCACAAAGGATGGACTTTTGCACTTCACAGATATTCATGTTTGAAAGTGGTGTATATTACCAAAAACACAGTAGGACATTACGAGCAGCATGCCTACTCAAACAAGAATGAAACAGTCTATGGCACTATATAAATTCTGCTGTGGGTACTACATATAACCCTCATAGCTTGGAGTTGCAAGTGATGTTTCTTCTTATCACCCCACATCATTCTCCACTTTGGTTATAAGTGAATACAAATCATGTCAGAGCAGTGAACACCAAATAGGGTATGAGCAAAGTACATATTCAGATACTGGAGGAAACAGAGATTGGATACCTATTTGACATAAGGGAGGCAAAAAACTTCAACACTGGCAACATCCTCATTTTTCCCATTGTGTACATGGGGTTGAGGGGCTCACATTAACAATGACTATCATCTAGAGACAATAATCCATGGCCAAGTGGCATATACAAAAATATGAAACTAACTGCACCTAATTATGTTTTTCAAAGTTTTCAGTGAAAAGCAGTTATGCTGAACTTGGCAAATCTTTCCTTATCAAATGATCTGAATTATTCAAAACATTAACTACAGAACTAGAAGTGAATATTTCTTTAATAAAAAACCAATTATGGTATTAGAGATTTATGTTACCTGTTACAACAAAGCAATTTTTTAACTTTGTTCTTAAGTATCTCATGAATGGAGCATCTACTGTGGATATCAGCATGGCTTAAAGTGTACTTTTGCATCCAGTATCATATAAATGCAATACAATACTGATGGATTGCTATGGTTAGAACAATGAAGCCTAGTTGACTTTGAATGTTCAGCTTTAAATAAGCATACCTAGAAACCTACAGCTTAAATACACATATAAACTATGCACGTTGCAAAACATCTTTAAAATAAGCTTACCTGATTAAAGGAAGTTTCTTTTAGGGTCTGGGGTCCTCTTTCCATCATTGCATGCAGTGGTTCTAAAACAGCGAACATCCCTTTAACATTCCTCTCTCCGAAGTACAGTCGAGATGCTTCCTCAAGACCTTCATGCCACATTTCATGCCACAGGATTGCTACACGTATTAGCTCTTCACTCACCTAGGGTAAAAATAATACCAATGTTAATCAACTGCAGACTTGTGACAGGAATGAATACTATTCTATCAAACTTTTGAGCAAAAAGAATCCAGGGGAAAGACAGTATAGCTGCATGAGTACATTCACCTTTCCAACTGATATCTGACAAAGAATACTGTAGCGGTAAATCATAACATTTAGGTTTACTGACAGCTCTATGGCATACAGGGATAAAACCTTTATTACAGAGTAGGAGACCCAAGTTCAGTTAGTGGCATGGGTGCCTGGAGGAGCTGACTAGACTGTATGGGAGTCAGCAGCATCTGTTCTCTCACCTATACTGCGGGGAAGGGAACTGATTTGGCAATATGGAGGACACCTAGTGGGAACATTGGAGAATGATTTAGTGGAGTTTAAGAACAATGAGCCTGTGTTGTCAAAAAGTGCTTGTCTACTGTGTTGCAAAGGGGAATTCAGTATGTAGGGGCACACTTTCCCTCAAAAGATACTTGAGTGTGGAACTTGCAGGAGCTGCAAAGGGAAGGGTACTCTCAAAGGGACAGGGTAGCCCTCCTCCAAGGATGTAGCAAGCTGGCTCACTTCCTACCACATAACTATCAATAAGGAATGGACAGCCAATCATGTTTCCTGGGCAAGAGTGGATGGGACACAAGGATCTTGCTTAGCCTAGAATGAGCGTCTCCCATCGCCCTACAATGAATGTGGCAACTGGGTGCAGGTACAGCAGATATCATCAGGCAGGGTCCACAGAAACAAAAAGACATGGATGTTTAGTCAGCAGAGGAGCTGTAGTAGTTATTTTATATATATATATATATATATATATATATAGATATATATATACATATATACATATATATATATATATATATATATATATATATATACACATATACACACACACATACTTCTGGTTAGTGTCAACACTACTAATGATTTCTGGATTTATTTTATCATAGGTTCACAGGAAGGTTCATAGGTAGGTACTAGGCTATTGGGCCTATATAAGCCTAGCCAAAAAGGTTCTCTAGCTTCTGCCACCCAAGAAAATTATTTTCCTGTGCCCCCCTGTCAAGCAGTGCCACAGAAGTGATCCCCGGGTGAATTTTCTATTTCCCATCCAGTCGACAAGGTTTTTCTTAAGGAGGGCCAATGAAGAGCTTTGCTTGACGTGAATGGGTAGTTTGTTCCAGAGTATGGGAAGTCTCTGGGACAGGAATCTATCCCTCCAACATGTTCTGTTTATTGTGGTGACAAGGTTTACGTCCCTGGAGTGTGTAGTTCGGAGAGATTGGGATTTCTTTAAGTGTAGCATTTCCAACAGCTCTGGGTTTGACATAGCTTTGTATGTTATGCAGAGCTTGCCTCTGAGTAGGCGATATGCGACAGAGTAGAGCTGGAATTTTTTGAGACGGTCTGTGTATGGCATCTGTTTGAGGCCAGTAATCCTCTTAGTAAGGTATTTCTGTGGCCTCTCCAACTGTTGTCGGTGTCTTGTGAGATACATGCCAAACAGGGCATTGTACTCTATAATGAGTCTGATGAGGGATGCATAGAGGGGAACAATGACCCCTTTTTTCTAAAGGAGAACCCTTTTGTGATGAGGTGTGCCACGTAGAAGGATTTCTTGACTACTGTGGCGATGTGGTTATCAAAGAAGAGACTACTGTCCACCTGTGTCCCGAGGTCTCTCTGTGTTTAGTGAGCTTCCGCTTATGTGGTAGTTCATGGGTACCGAGTTTTTCCCAAAAGGGATGACAATGCACTTCTTGGCATTGAGCTTGAGGCCATGACTTTGACACCAAGTATCTGTCTCTGTGAGGCCCTTTTGTAGAATGTCTAAATCATTAAGTGATTCTATTATGGCTCCCGGTTTGCAGTCATCTGCGAACTTTGTTAGCCAAAGACCTTCTGTGTTGGCCTGCACTTCAGAGAAGTAGATGCCAAACAGGAGAGGACCCAGGACCGAACCCTGTGGTACTCCACTCGTCACTGGTCTGAAGTTGGACTTGGAGTCGGCTTTTACTGTGTGGGTTCTATCAGTGAGCCAGTTGGCCAACCATCGTGTGACATAGGGATTTATGCCCAGTTTAGTGAGTTTATCTATAATTCCAGAGTGGGGGATGGTATCAAAACTTTGGCAAGGTCAAGATAGGCTGTGTGCACTACCTTGCTCTCGTCTAAATCAGGTTTAGTAGACATGATCTACCTTTTACAAACTCAAACTGAGTGGGGTCCAGGGTTTGGAGGTTACCTGTTTCTTTGTTTATAAGCTCCAAGATGATATGGCCTTGCAGACCAGGCTCATCAGGCTAATGGGGCGGTAGTTTCCAGGGTCCGTGTTGGCACCCCCTTTGTGAAGCTCCTCCATGTCTCTTTTCATGTAGTCCAGGGAGGTACATCTCAGGTCATTCACACCAACATGGACAATGACAGAGTTGTATTTGTACTTGCTGTGGAGTGACCTGAGTGCGTGCATTATATGGCAGATCTAGGCGCCCGACAGGCAGCTGACAGTAACTTTCTCCTTATTTAGCCTGGTGAGTGAGACATCAGTGTGCTTGACTACAGAGTCACCTATGACTAGTGTGTTGGGTACATTGTTTTGCCTTATGGGCTGAGGTTGAGTGGCACACTGACTTTGAGGGCTGTGTGTCATTTGGGTAGTGTTGGGGGTGGTGGTTGTCTGCGTTTCAGCTTGGGAGGTCTCTGTTTCTTGGGCAGATTTTTATTGAGAGCCTCTGTGAATGTGGGTGTGTACAGTGTGTTTCTGTGTGTGGGTTTTGGTAGTGTGGGTTTTGAAGGACTAGGTGTTGAGTGTGGTGTGGTACAGGTGTTAACCTTCTCCTCTTGACTGTCTAGTCCAGTCTTGGCTGGAGAGAGCTTGGCTATATAAGTGCATCTCTCACAGGTTGTAGTGTTGGGTGGTAGGAGAAGAGGGTTGTCAGTATACATGAGGCTATTGCTACACTGCCCCAAGATGCCCAGATTCATCAGGTGAACAGGAGAAAACATTAGGATATGTTATTTAGTAAATAAGTTTGCATTCTGAATTGATTTCAGTAGTAACGGGATGTGGTTCCATAGTTTACCTACACTACTTGTACACAGAGAGTCACTTGCAGTATTAAATGATTTGATTATAGCGATTAGTGTTTTATCTCTACAGCATAATATTTCATTGGGAGAGTAATTTCTTAAGTTATTATGGGCAGGGTAATTGTCTGGCTTAGAGAGATGTCTGTATTGCAGTTAGCTGAGGAAGAGCTAGGTGATATGGTAGTTCTAACCAGTTTAATTCTCTGAGGACTAGACAGTGGTGTTCTATTGTTACAGTCTACTGCAGATTTGGCTATTTTATTATAACACTGCACAAGTTTGGACAGTTGTGAGACCTGAAGTTTAGTGCTGGCTAGGGAAACATACATGAGAGATGGGAGTAAGAAAATATATGCGATACGTGTCTTTTGGCTATGTCGGTGAAGTATGTTTTTACTTTGTAAAATGTACCTTCTAGTTTTTGATTATTTTTTTTAACCACATGTGATACATGGTGGTTCAATTACACTTTTCATCCAAGCTGACACCTAGTAATTTTCTGTGGTTTACTTGTTCTGCTATGGTGTTGCGGGCAGAGATGACGCTGAATAGTGTTATTCTGGTACAGATGTACTGTGAGGCGAAAAGTAGTAACTTAGCTTTTTCAGGGTTTAAGAAGTAGTTGTGAATTATATAGCCAAAAATCAACTGATAAGAAGGATTGTTTTGTAAAGTTTTGAGGTTTAGAGAAATTTAGCAGACCAGATTAGGGTAATTTATTTAAATAATCACCTCCCCTAGGAAGACAAGGTTGTGCTTGAGCATTTTATGAAGGAACACATGGGATCAGATGCAGGTTTGTTCTTCTGTGTGTTAGCACAACCTTATCTTCCTAGGAGTGGTGATTTAAATAAATTGAATTAGAAATGAAGTTAATATGTAATTATAAAACACTGTCTCCAAAAGGTTTAAATCAAGAAGTAAATGCTTTTAGACATTATATAGTAACATAAAGAAGTTTCAAAACATTAATAATGCATGCACTGCTTTGTTAAAATATATTTATATTTATTGAATAAATAATTGTTTGTTAAATGAATCAATTGGGGTTTTCAATTGTATAAAAAGAAAGGCTCTTCCAACTGTGTTTTAGATCCTATGAAGGCAAATGGCCAAGGTACCACATTAAGTGGTGGAATAAACAGTTGGTGATCAGTTTATTTGGTCTTTTTTGTTTTTGTAAGGATATAAAAGAGTCTGATCTGATGGATGAGAGATTACCCCCTGGAAATGATGAATTTCCTCCCACTGCCATCTGTAACCTTGATGAATGATCATAAGAAGCCATTTGTTTGAAACTATCTGCTACCTAAGAGAAACGTGGAGATTCAGACTTTCTGGAATGGAAACAGGGCTGCTAGACTGGGTGGGTGGGGGGGGGGGGTGGCGAAGGTCCCCTGAACAGTCATTCTGAATTGCTGGACTGCCATTAGCTTTGAGAGGTTCCACAATTCTTTATGGAACCCCCTTGCTATTTCTTCTTAAACATCCATGCGCCTACATTTTGATTTTTGCCAAAACTGGATGACGGGTTAGAGAATCCCTTAGAAAATCTGGAAAAGGACGGCTGAAAAATCTTAAGAGATCAACTTACACCTTTCATCACACTTTTTGATTAACTCTGCAATGGAAGGCTAAAATTCAAAACCTCTATCCAAAAGAAAATTTAAAATCTCATTTTTATCATCATCTGGGGACTTCTTTGAAAGCAGCCAGGCAAACCGCCTCAAAAAAGTACCTGTGACCATAGCCATGAAGGAAGTATACATTGACTTATACACACACTGTAAAGAATGAGTAGTGATTTGTACAATATAAGTAATTAAATTATTTAAAGCAGATATTTCCTCACAAGAAGAAACTGCAGCAAAAAATTCCTCAAACTTTAAAAATTAGTCAGAACAAATTAACATATGAACACATGACTATTCAAAATTATGAAAATCAAAGTTGGAGAAACATACACTTTCCCCCCATACCTATCAATAATCTTCCCATCCTTATAAGGAAGAGTAGGATTAAAATTAACTAAATGCTTAGCAACAGTAGGACTAACTAAAGCAACAGCTGCTGGAGCAGATTTGAGAACAGTGTATAAAAACTTAAAAGACTGAAGAACTTTTACATCCTGCCTTTTTAGGAGCAGCTAGCTATTAGGAAAATTGCAGGCCATCATACACATATCCTCCAAAGCTGACAGAAATGGATGAATAACTGAAGGTTTTTGGAAACTCCTTCTGTAACAGCTCAAAGTATTTTTTGGGGGACTATGAAACTTCAGTTTTCTCCCACTTAAAATGCTGGCACATTCTGGAAACAGTCTCAGACAAAGAAAACCACACAGGGAGAATCAGAAAAGTACAGTTTTGTACCTACCATAAATGTAGATGTCCGAACTGGATAGCATCTGCAGTCATAACAACTGGGTTGTCCTGTCGTCAGGCAGCCCTTCGGTCGGCCGGATTCCAAAGTCCGGGTCCGGCTTCGGCTGATGTCGCACTTCACCCGACGTCATCTCTGCTGGTCTTCGGGTATAAAGGCATCAGCCGACGCCATTTTCTTCAGTGTTTCTTGCCCCAGATGCCAGTTGCCCTCTTGGAAGGCTAAATTTTGGGTAAAAATGCCAATGTTTCCCAAAGGATAGAAGGCAAACACAAAAACTAAGCATGTATGTACATATATACAAACAAATACACCATAAGAGACTCCCCCCCCCACCAGCTAGCTATTAGGAGGGTAAATACCCTAGGAGTACCACAGAGGGGAAGGAGGGAGGGTAATCCTGACTGCAGATGCTATCCAGTTCGGACATCTACATTTATGGTAGGTACAAAACTGTACTATGTCCTTCATGGATGCATCTGCAGTCATAACAACTGGGTAGAATACCATAGCCAACTAGGGGAGGAGGAAGAATAGATTATGGTGTGGTTAGGATCCCTTGCAGTACAGCAGTGGCAAACCCTGCTCGGGATCTGGAATACAGAGGTAAATTATAATGCTTGGCAAATGTATGCACGGAGGTCCAAGTAGCCGCCTCAATAATGTCCTTGGTTGCCACTCCTCGTAAGAAGGCTGTGGTAGTGGCTGTTGCTCTTGTAGAATGAGGTCGTATGTTCTGTGGAATTGGTTTTCCATGGAAGGAGTAACAGAATCGTATGCAATTTCCTATCCATTTGGAGATTGTCTGTTTGGAAATTGCTTTTCCTTCCCTTCCTGTTGCATAGGCTACAAAAGCTGGTCAGTTTTTCTGTTACTTTTGTTCTGTCCAGGTAGTAGCGTAGCTGTCTGTGTACATCCAAGGTATGCAGCATTCTTTCCCCTCTGTTTTGTGGGTTGGGGAAGAAGGTAGGTAGGTGGATTGCCTGGTTTAAGGACACTCTGGATACCACCTTAGGCATAAATGTAGGATTAGTCCTCATGGACACTCTGTCTTGGTGGAAGATTAGGAAGGGTTGTACTGCCATTAGGGCCTGAAGTTCAGAAACCCTCCTTGCTGAGGTTATTGCCAGTAGGAAAGCAGTTTTCCATGAAAGATGCTGTAGGTCTGCTGTTGCTGCTGGTTCAAAGGTGCAGTGTCAACTTTTCTAGCACAAAGTTCAAATCCCAAGCTGGCAGTGGTGGTTTCCTAGGAGGTTTTACATTCTTGATCCCTCTGAGGAACTGCCTGAGTAGAGGATGTGAGAAGACAGGTGGATCAAAGCTGTATTCTGCTGAAATAGCTGATGCATGTATCTTGATGGAGGAATAGGACAGGCCTGTATGTAGAAGCTCTGCCAAGTACTCCAGAATGTTAGCCATATCTATATTCGACACATCCTTCCCTCTTTCAGCACTCCAAATGACAAACCTTTTCCATTTCCTGCATAGTTCCTTCTTGTTGAAGGTCTGCGGGCTTCAAGGATAATGTCTTTAACCCTTTGGGAGAGATCTGGAATAGTTGCTGCTATGTGATGTGCCATGCAGTCAGCTGCAACGCTTTTAGGTTTGGATGCATGATGCTGTAGTTGTTCTGAGTTAACATCAAGGGCATCAGGGGTATTGACCACATTTTGTCCCGAGACATGCTCCTCAGCAATGGGTACCAGTGTTGTCTTGGCCAGTTTGGAGCTATCAGGATTATCCTTGGACGTTCCTCCTTGATTTTTAGTAATACCTTGTGTATCAAGGGAAGAGGTGGGAATGCATATGCTGTCAGGCCTTTCCAGCTGAAGGAGAGCGAATCCACTTTTGATGCAAGTGGATGGAATGTCCTTGTGCAGAATTTTTTGAGCTGGTGGTTGAGAGGGAAAGCGAATAGATCTATCTGTGGCATTCCCCATTTCTTTGCGATGGTCTTGAAGATGTCCGGGTGTAGCATCCATTCGTGAGCATCCGAGGTGGTTCTGCTTAACATGTCTGCTAGAGTGTTCTCCTTTCCGGTACAAACATTGCCTGTAACTGGATGTTGTAGCTGAGTGCCAGGTTCCAAAGGTCCAAAGTCATTCTGCATAGGGGGTATGAATGAGTGCCTCCCTGTTTGTTGATGTACCACATGACTGTGGTGTTGTCTGTCCTTATCATCAAATGGCCTTCTTTGAGAAATGGTCTGAATTTTTGGATTGCCAGTTTTACTGCCAGCATTTCTTTTAGGTTGATGTGCAGGTGAAGCTGGTCCTGCGTCCACAATCCTTGCACGCATTTGTCCAGCATGTGAGCCCCCCATCCTAGGTCTGAGGCGTCTGTTGTGATGGTTTAGCTTACTTGATATTTGTGAAAGGGTAAGCCTGGGTTTGACTGGCATGCTTGAGCCCACCATAGGAACTCCTGTTTTAGGCATGGAATTAGTGGAATTTCTGCTTCTAGGCTGTGCCTGTGTTGGGACCATAAATTCTTTAGGTACCACTGTAGTTTTCTCATATGCAGTCTGGCATGTGGAACCAAGATTATGCATGATGCCATGAAGCCCAAGGCCTGCAGAACTTTTCTTGCTGTTAGCTTGCTGTGGTTTGTTAGTGCCAAGAAGTAAAGAGGGAGATCTTTTGTTTTTCTGCAGTTAGGAATGCCATTTGTTTTACTGTGTCCAATTCGCCCAAGAATGTCCTTGTTTGGGATGGAATCAGCCTTGATTTTTGCAAATTGACTGTGTATCCCAGTGCTTGTAGCAAGTAAATGGCCCTTTGTAAATCTGTTGTCAGCTTGCTTTTGTTGTGCCCTTGTAGCAGGCAGTCGACCAGGTATGGATAAATTTGGATTCCCTGTAGTCTGCAGTGGGTGATTACTGATGCCAGGCATTTTGTGAATACTCTGGGCAGTAGATAAGCCAAAGGGCAATGCTGAGAATTGATAGTGCTCTGATCCTGCAAGAAATCTGAGGTATCTTCTGCAAATTGGTCGAATGGGGACGTGCAGGTATGCCTCCTTGAGATCTAGAGTTACCAGCCAACACTCCTTGCCCAGCATGGGAAGAAGTTGCTGTAGGGTCAGCATCTTGAATTTTGGGACAATGATGTATGTGTTTAAGGTGGACAGATCGAGAATAGGTCTCCAACTTTTTCCTTTCTTGGAACTAGGAATAGTCTGGAGTAGAATCCTTTGCCTTGCTCTGTTATTGGTACTCTTTCCACAGCTCTCATCTTTGTTAATTGCATTATCTGCTGTAGAGCTTCTGTTTTTTGATTTGGAGGTAGGTTTGGCATTCCTCTTTGACTGGTATAGTGTGGAAGTGGAACCGTAACCTTGGTCTATGGTTTGCAAAATCCACTTGTCTTTTGTGATATAGTGCCAGTTCTTTGAAAATAAGGTTAATTTTCCGCCTAAGGGTGCTGCTATTTGTTCCCTGGTAGGCGGAGTCAGAATCAAGTCACTGTGATTACCCTGTTGTAGTGGTAGTGGCTGTGCCTGTGTCTCTGTTATTACCTTGCCACTGTCGTCCTCTGTAGGCACCCCCTCTGGATTGATTTCTGCCTCTGGAACGTCTATTCCTGCCCCTTTGGGATCTTGTGGAGTCAGGAAATGACCAATTTTTGGCAGGCCAGTTCCTGCTAAACCTTGGGGGCTGAACCTGCAAGAAATCTTTAACCGTTTGTACAGATTTTGCCTTTTCTTCCATTTTCTTCATTACCTGCTGGGCAGGTGTACCAAACAAACTGGTCTTATCCATAGGAGCATCTAATAACTTAGCTTTAACATGATCCGTAAAACTTGTTCCTTCAGCCATGCATGTCTTCTTATCACTGTGCCAGTCATGGCTGATCTAAATGAAGCCTCCAGTGCATCATAGCCACATTTTAAGGAATGGTTACTAACCTGTTGTATGTTATTTACCATTTCTAATAGATTTTTCTTATCTATAGAGTCATCAGAGGATAGCTTTTAGTTAACTGATCAAGCATAAACTCTTGGTATTGTATCATGTGAAACTGACAGTTTAAAGCTCTAGCTGAGAGAGTAGCAGAGGTGTAAACCTTTTGCCCCATCTGTCTAAAGACCTGGCTTCCCTTTCAGAAGGAATAGGGTTTTTGCTGTGGTTGAGGCTACTGCCTTAGGGCCCTGGGATATAGTTTCGGGTCTGCAAGAGGGGCCTTGTATAGGTGATGATGAGTGTCTGGCACCCTGTAAAATCTATCTGGTTTGGCAGGTGCTGGAGGTAAAGAATCTGGTGCAGTGCAAACATCATTAAATGCATCGTCCACAACAGAGAGGACAGGAGGTATAGCTAAGGGCCTGTGTTGTGGTAGGTGCAGAAAAGTCCTAAGTCTTTTCTGGAGTCTGAAAAATCCTGTTCCTGCCATTGGAATTGTTCTCTCATGGCATGTAAGGTTTCCCCAAAGGAGAATTCTTCTGGTGGGGAAGCAGCTGGAATGGATTCTTCAGCATCTGAGTCCTCAAAATTGGAGAAAGGAGCCTCTGGCTGGTCTGTAATATCTGAGTCTTCCGCAGAATCATCAGAGGACACAGGCTCGAGGGGCTCTGCTCTAGGTCTCTTTTCTGGGGCTGAGAGGCCCTGTCTGGGTGAGATTGAGATCCCTAATTAAGGATATTAAATCTTCTGCCAGAGTAAGCATTTGTGAACTAGAAGTGGGCCTGGTTGAGGGGGTTTAACAGGCACTGACTTAGTAGATTTGGCTGCTTTAGCCCTGGCGAAGGCCTTAATAGACATGGCTGCAGGAGGCCTAGCAGCACCACGTGCTGGGGTAGAGACATCCAAAGGGATGGTGTCTGATAAGTCACTAGTAACCACTGTAGTAGGTAAAATTTCTGAGGCCGATTCAAGTAAGGTAACCGGAACCTCAGTAGTAGTCATTGATTCGGCTGTACTCTGATCAGTTTTCTCGGTTTCGGCCGAAACCGAGACACTCGCGGTATGCTTAACCATGGTTTCGCTGAAACCGCGGACCGCGAGTGTCGGTCTTTTTCTTTGCGTTTTTTAACAATTTGGGTAGTCGGAGGATCCGACGGCATAATGTACGGAAATTCAGAGCCGAAAAACTGGTCAGGCAACTCCGACCGGCGCCTAAGCGTCGGTTGAAAGAAGCACAGGCGAACAGGCTGATACGTCGTGGTCTGGGCCTAAACAAGGCAAACAGTAAGAGTGGAAATCTTTATGAGGTATTTGTTTCCCACAAGTTAAACAGTTATTGACTTTTTCTGACATCGGCTGAGGCAAGAAAGAGTCCCCAACGGGTACTTAGCTTTTAGAAGTCTTGAAGGAGTATTCGGTAGTAGTAATCTCTGGATCTGACCGACCGGCACTTGCGAACAGCTTCTGCTTCGGCCACGCGCAAGAAAGACTGAAGAAAATGGCGTCGGCTGATGCCTTTATACCCGAAGACCAGCAGAGATGACGTCGGGTGAAGTGCGACATCAGCCGAAGCCGGACCCGGACTTTGGAATCCGGCCGACCGAAGGGCTGCCTGATGACAGGACAACCCAGTTGTTATGACTGAAGATGCATCCATGAAGGACATCTGAGCTCTCCTCTGAATCAGAAATCTTAGGAGAAAATCCTGCATCAGTGCCAAAAAAAAAATAAAAAAAGATATGGCTGCACCCAGGGAGGCTGCGGCTGTGTTGTGTTAGCTCGTGATACAGGAATGTTTAATCTGTCTTATTTTTCTGGCAAAAAAATGAGAAAATCATTTTCCAGTAATTTAAATGTTAAAGTAACTTACAGTAGAAAGAAACTTCTGGAAATCAAGTATTCAATTGTACTGTCGTTCTGGCTGGATTCCCTACGTACTACAGAGCATCTGGGGCCAACAGCACTCACAGAACTGCTGGAACTCAACATCCTGACCAAACAAGCTTCAAAACACCTAAATCCAGAAATGGAAGGTTCTGGAACAGTCAAGGATGAGACTCAAAAAGAAGAGATGCAACAGAACCAGGAAAAGAGGCTGCAGAGCTGGAATTGCTGCCAGACTGAAAACAAACCCTCACAGGCCTGCACTTCCCTCAGTTCTGTTAGCAAATGTATGCTCTTTAGACAACAGGATGGACTTTCTCAGGCTTGAGCTGAACACCACAAACAAGGTGAGAAATTCCTGCATTTTAATCTTCACAGATACCTGGTTAAATAACAGGATTAACAACAGTGCTGTAAGCCTTGATGGTTTCACTTTGTTCAGAGATTATAGGAATCTAACTCTGTGGGAAAAGCTAAGGGAGGTGGAGTGTGCATTTTTGTGAATGTTAGGTGCAAAAACTGTAACACTGTGAACGAACATTGCTCTGTAAATGTGCAATTTCTGATACTGAAATGTAGACCCTTTTGTGCCCAGAGAACTAAATAGTATCCATGTAGTAGATGTATATATACCACTGAGTGCTAACATCAATGAAGCACTAAATATGCTGCAATGCAGGAATTCTGACTGTGCATTTATGACAGCTGGTGACGTCAACAAAGCAGATTTCAGGGAGGTGCTACCCAATTACTACCAAATTATGGATTTTCAATCAAGGGGAGCAAATACTCTGGACAAGGCTTACACTAACATAAAAGGGGCATACAGAGCTGTACTTATCACAGCTCCATTAATACCATCTTACAAACCTCTCTTGACCAGAGAGAAGCCCACTGTTGAAACAAATCAGGGTTTGGCATGAAGGAGCCAAGGAAAGTCTCAGGGGCTGCTTTGATAAAACAAACTGGGATGTCTTCAGGAAGGCAGCCACGGTGAATAACCTGGTGAACATATATGAATATACTGAGACAACTATGGTCTACATATCCAAATGTGTGGAGGATGCAACAAACATCAACAATATTAAAGTAAGAGGCAACTAAAAACCATGGCTAAACAGCAAGGTGTAGAAGTTGCTGAGGGCAAGAAACACTGCTTTTAGGGCAAAGGATAAGAAAGGTCTAAGTGTGGGAAGGGCTAATCTAAAAAAGGGTATCAAGCAGGCTGTGAAGACTGGTAGAGAAGGTTGAAGGCAGCCAGCCTAGCCAGATAGGATTGTGCAGATAATTCTATTATTTGTAAATATGAATGTAAACTACAGGCTTGTTTGTCTTAAATGTAAAGAAATACTGTTACATGTGGAACTGGAAATAAATGTGACAACAGTGCAGTCTACTGACCAAAGTAAAGCATGTGGTGACCCTTTGAAGAAGACAGTGGTGCCGAAAAGTCTAGATGAAGAAATTATTTCTATTGTTTTAACCAAGAGTTAAATTGCTAGACTGAAACATGCAAATGTATTTTTATTGCTCTGTTTCCTGACCAGCTGCAAGATAACAAAAGGGAGATGTTAAGAATGTAAATGCAGTTAATGTGCAGCCTGGAAACACCAGTAAAGTGTAAAAAGATGATGTAATGTTGATCAGAACTGCAATAGCAATTTAAACAGAGAGAATCAGAAGGCATTGAGCATTTTTGTCTTGATCATCCAACTTACAGCACTCTGCCTGTTGTCTTATGCAAGTTATCTTAGACTTGCGTTTTCTTTTAGGAATAGCTAGAAACTACAAAGTTTAGACCAAGTGTTTTTCTGTGATGTCAGAAGTGTACTACTGATTTATTCTAAGTACTTCTGTGTGATCTCTGAACTCTCTTGATTAGCACTGACTGTATAGTAGAAAGCATTGTCTTGTGGTTTTAATTATTTATTATTAAATATTTTAAAACCTTTTAACTGTGGTTGGTTTGTGTAGAGATAAGTTAAGCTCTAGAGTACATTGCATATTTATAGAGTTTACTGTCCAGGTCACTCTAAATAAGCTTTGACTGTTTAGTCACATCTACCAATTGGCTAATAATATTGCACAATAATAATTGGACACCCTTTTAAGGGCCTTTGAGTAGCTGATAAATATTAGCTGGGAGGTGGCAAGTGGTACTACCATATAGTCTGGGTAAAAGGGGCACAGCTGGAGAACCTGTGCCAGCCTTCCCCAGAACTGTCTGTGTGGTTGTGTAAACTCTTATCTCAAAGTTTATGCGTCATCTACTTGGGCAGGGACACGAAGCACTGGTTGGACAGAGAGGGTGCTGGAGATTTTAGCTTGCCCAGCTAGGCTGAGATCTGGACCCTATTGCTGTGCCAGTGGGGAGTCTTATTGGGGACCTGAGGAGCAAGGGAGCGACCAGCCCTGGACTGACTGTGATACCTGCGTGCTCTTAAAGGGAAATTGCACTTTACTGTGTGTATTTGTTATCCTTTCCTCCTATATGAGACGCCCTCTCTGATGTTAATGGTAAGGATTGAGGCTCCTTGATTACTGGGCCAGGGCACAGGCGTCACATATTAATTGGTGGTAGTAGTTGGGATATCCACCTCATATTTGTGGTGGCAGTGGTTGGGATATCCTCACATTTTTGTTTGGCAGAGATGGGATATCCAAATCATATATTAATTAGTTTGGCAAATACTAATTGGCTTGTAGTGGTGTGGGTAGAGTGAATCCTGTAGCTTGTGTACAGTGAGCTTTGAAGGTGTTTTTGTACATTAAAACAGCCATGCAGTGGCTACTCAGAGTTCAGATCAAAATTGTTTTATTTCTTCTGATAGCTTAGTTAGTCAGGGTGAGAAGTCAGCATGTCAGCAGAAGAGTATGGAAAGCTGACAAGGAGCCAGCTGGCGGAGGTGTGCCAGGCTAGGGGAATAGTGCATGGAAACCTGACTAATGCATACCTGATTACAGCCTTGGTTACAGCTGCATCAGAAAACAGCAACCAGGAGGACAATCAGACTGGCAGTGGAGATATAATTTCCTTGGAGAATGGACAGTTTACATAGTTTTATATATATTTTAAGTTGTTAGATTACATGAATTCTTATTTTAGGGCACTAATGCACTTTGAGAAGTGTGCTTATATATGAATAAAGGGTTGTCACTTTAAGAATGCATTTGAGTTTAGATTTTGGCGCCTTTTAACGTATATAATGAGGTTGCATTAGTAATGTTTTATGGTCTGATGAAGCCCTGTTGGGTGAAAGTGATTACCGGATTTGTCTGATGCTTAAATAAAAGATTTCCATTGAATCAACTGTGGTCTTTGGATGTGTTTGGATGTCTTCAGCTGTGTTTCGTTCCGATACCTGTATTTTTACTAAGTTTTACTGTTGGAATGTGTGGGGTATATGGAGCGTTTACTCCCTGTGAGTTTCTACTTATTAGTCTGCTGTTTAAGCTAACACCTGAAATGTATAGGAAAAGGTTTTGTGAGCATAGACACAAGGCAGATGAAAGTGTGTGTGAATATGTTGCTGAATTGAGCATTTATTTCCATAGGTGTGTGAGTGGATGCCAGGTCACCACTTTTGAAGGGCTAGCAGACCTTTTGGTGAGGTAACAAGCCCTTAGCAATTTGCCTGAGCACATGAAGATCGGGTTAGCTGATAGACGATGTGTGACTTCAGATGAGTTAGGGAAAAAGGTAGACCTATACCTGGCAAGCAGGGCAGCCTTGCACAGGAAGGGGACCCCCAGTACTGTTCATGGGTCTGAAGGAACCCATGGTGGGCAGCACAGATTGCCACAACAGAATCTGTCAGTAGCAGGGGAAGCCACTAGTCCAGGTACATGTCCAGGAGCTAGGGTTAAATGTTTTGAATGCAATCAGTGGGGCGATGTGGCATACAGGTGTCTACAAAGGCACGGTGGGGAACAAAAGATGAGGGAGCCAGTTAAGTGGGAAAGACAAAATGCCAATAGTAGGTTGTCTTGAGACAACAGGGGTACCAAACTACCATCCTGCACATGTCCTGATAAGGAAGGATTTGGATGAGGCAGTACCATGTGCTTATGCAGTTACACGCAGTGAGGCTAGGAGGCAAGCATGTGGGTCTGGGCAGCCTGGGGGAGACCCAGACAGACTGCATACTTCCAGCCAGGACTGCTGAGTTGGTTACTTCAGGGAGGGAGCTACATTGTAGCAGTGAAACTGAATGTGAGCCACAGCTGCTTGTGGGTACTGATGGCCCCTTGGACAGAGTGACTGCAAAGGTAGAGGTGAGTAGCAGTACCCAGGCTGATAGTGAGGCACCACTGTCAGAGGATGCCAGACTTCCTGTGGAAGGGGAGCTGGGAAGGGTTACAAGGAGAGAGTTGAGACAGGCTCAGCTCTCAGATCCTACATTGCAAGGGCTGAGACAGGTAGCTAGGGAGGAACCTGATTCACAAGGAAAGGGGGAATCTGCATATTGGGGCAAAGGGTTACTAATACAGAGAGTGGACCCCTGAGGGAGGGCTAGAAGGTGAGAGAGTACAGCAGTTGGTAGTGCCTAGAGCCTGCCGTCTGGCGCTTCTAGCTTTAGCCCATGATATTCCCTTTGCAGGTCATATGGGCATAAAACGTACAAAGAGGCGTATTATGCAGAACGTCTATTGGCCTGGAATTTCCAGAGATGTAACAGGGTACTGCAGGACCTGTGAGCAGTGCCAAAAGGTAGGCAAGGCAGAAGACAAGGTGAGAGCTCCTTTGATGCCTTTGCCTGTGATTGAGGAGCCATTTCAGAGGGTAGCTATGGATATTGTGGGTCCTCTGAGTACCCCAAGTTCCACAGGGAAAAGGTATATCCTAGTGGTAGTGGATTATGCTACACGATACCCTGAGGCAGTGGCTTTGTCCTCCATTGAGGCAGAGAAGGTGGCAAATATTTTGTTAGAGATTTTCAGCAGGGTAGGTTTCCCAAAAGAAATACTGACTGACAGGGGTGCCAATTTCATGTCAGACCTGCTGGCTTGTCTGTTGAAGCCCTGTGGGGTGAAGCACATGAAGACCACCCCCTACCATCCCCAGACTAATGGTCGTGTTGAGAGGGTAAACTCTACAATCAAGTTCATGCTACGGGCATTTGCAGATCAGTTTAAGAGGGAGTGGGACAAATATTTGTCCCATCTGTTGTTTGGTTACAGAGAAGTTCAACAGGAATCCACAGGTTTTTCACCCTTTGAGTTGCTGTATGAGGATAGGGTGAGGGA
This sequence comes from Protopterus annectens, assembly GCF_019279795.1. Classification (NCBI taxonomy): domain Eukaryota; kingdom Metazoa; phylum Chordata; order Ceratodontiformes; family Protopteridae; genus Protopterus; species Protopterus annectens. The sequence goes on from NC_056729.1 coordinate 1,788,993,646, forward strand.
ACCTCTAGATTTAATTCAAGATGAGTGGGAAGGTGAGTGTGAGTCTCACCAGGAGTCTGTTGTGGTGTACATCCTAAACCTCAGGACAAAGCTCAGGGAACTCATGGGCTTGGCCCAGGAGAACCTGGCAGAAGTCCAACAACAGAAAAAGGTGTGGTATGACAGGAATGCTCGAGCTAGAGAGTATGCTGTGGGGAAGCAGGTAATGGGTCGGATTCCTGTCATACACAACAAGCTGCAAGCAGCTTGGGAGGGACCCTACAAGGTGCTAAGAAAGGTAAGTGATGTTAATTACACGGTGGAACTGTTAGGCAGAAGGCAGGGGCACAAATTGTACCATGTTAACATGATGAAACCTTACCATTATAGGGAGGCCCGTGTGCTGAGCATTTGCAGTGGATTGCAGGCGGAGTCAGATGGAGATCTGGGGACTGACCTCCTCAATGAGGCTTGGGCTGACACCTCAGTGGAAGGGGTAGCAATGTTCCAGCAACTATCTCCTACCCAGGTTCGAGAAATCCGAGCAATGTTACAGGAATCTGGTGACATGTGCAGCACCAGGTGGATACAGGACTCCAAAGGCCTATTAGGCAGGCCCCTTATAGAGTACCTGAGAGAGTCAAACAGACTGTGAGGGAGGAGGTACAGTAGATGTTGGAACTAGTGGTAATTCAAGAGTACAACAGTCCCTGGGCCACCCCAGTGGTGATGGTGCCAAAGAAGGATGGCAGCACCAGGTTCTGTGTGGACTACAGGAAATTAAATAGTCACACAGAGTTGGATGCTTACCCCATGTCTAGGACAGATTAGGTCCTAGAGCAGCTGGGTGGGGCTAAGTATCTTAAAACCACTGAACTTATCAAGGGTTACTGGCAGGTGCCCTTGACTCCCAGTGCTAGAGAGAAGTCAGCCTTTGTGACTCTTTTTGGCTTGTATGAGTTCACAAAGATGCCCTTTGGGATGAAGAATGCCCCAGCAACTTTCCAGAGGCTGGTAGATCGTATCCTAGCAGAAGCAGGAGGGTTTGCTCTTGATTACCTAAACGATATTGCCATCTACAGCCATTCCTGGACAGAGCACCTTCAGCATGTCAGGGAGGTGCTGGGCAGACTATAGAGGGCAGGGTTGACCATTAAGGCGAGTAAATGTCAGGTGGGTATGGCAGAGATCTGCTACCTAGGACATAGAGTGAGGAGTGGTAACATAAGGCCAGAACCTGCCAAAGTGGAAGTTATTCAGGCATGGCCTGCACCTGTTACTAAAAAGCAGGTGAGTGCATTTTTAAGGACAGCAGGGTACTACAGAAAATTTGTCCCCAGTTACAGTACCATAGCTGCTCTCCTCACAGACCTGACAAGGAAGTCATCATTATCTTCTTTCGGCTGTTCCCGTTAGGGGTCGCCACAGCAGATCACCTGTTTCCATTTCTTCCTGTCCTCTGCATCTTGCTCTGTCACACCAACCACCTGCATGTCCACTCTCACCACATCCATAAACCTTATCTTAGGCCTTCCTCTTTTCCTGTTACCTGGTAGCTTCATCCTTAGCATCTTTTTCCCAATATACTCAGCATCCCTCCTCAGCACATGTCCAAACCAATGTAATCTTGCCTCTCTGGCTTTGTCTCCAAACTTTCCAACCTGTGCTGACCCTCTAATATACTTATTCCTAATCCTGTCCACCCTTGTCACACCCAGTGCAAATCTAAACATCGTTAACTCTGCCACAGCCAGCTCAAACTCCTGCCATGTTGTCAATGCCATTGTCTCCAACCCATATAACATAGCTAGTCTCACTATCCTCTTGTAGACCTTCCCTTTCACTCTTACAGGTACTCGTCTGTCAGAAATCACTCCTGAGACTCTTCTCCACCCACTCCATCCTGCCTATACTCTCTTCTTCACCTCTCTTCCACATTCACCATTACTCTGAACTACTGACCCCAGGTATTTAAACTCATCCACCTTCTCCACCTCTACTCCTTGCATCCTCACCATTCCTCTATCCTCTCTCTCATTCACGCACACATATTCTGTCTTAGTCCTGCTGACCTTCATTCCTCTTCTCTCTAGAGCATATCTCCATCTCTCCAGGGTGTCCTCCACCTGTTCTCTACTCTCACTACAGATCACGTCATCTGCAAACATCATAGTCCATGGGGACTCCTGTCTGATCTCGTCTGTCAACCTGTCCATCACCATTGCAAATAAGAAAGGGCTCAGAGCTGATCCTTGATGAAACTCCACCTCCACCTTAAACGCATCCGTCACTCCCATCGCAGACCTCACCGCTGTCACACTACCATCGTACATATCCTGTACCACTCTTACATACTTCTCTGACACTCCTGACTTCCTCATAAATACCTCAACTCCTCTCTAGGCACCGTGTCATATGCTTTCTCTAAGTCTACAAAAACACAATGCAACTCCTTCTGACATTCTCTGTGCTTCTCCATCAACACTCTCAGAGCAAACATTGCATCTGTAGTGCTCTTTCCCGGCATGAAACCATACTGCTGTTCACTAATCATCACGTCCCTTCTTAACCTAGCTTCCACTACTCTTTCCCATAACTTCATGCTGTGACTGATCAATTTAATCAGTCTGTAGTTACTACAGCTCTGCACATCACCCTTATTCTTAAAAATCAGTACCAAAACACTTTTTCTCCATTCCTCAGGCATTCTCTCACTTTCTAAGATTTCATTAAACAATCTGGTTAAAAACTCCACTGCCATTTCACCTAAACACCTCCATGCTTCCACAGGTATGTAATCTGGGCCAACAGCCTTTCCATTCTTCATTCTCTTCATAGCTATCCTTACTTCCTCCTTGCTAATCCATTGTACTTCATGATTCACTATCCCAAAACATCCAACCTTCTCTCCCTCTCATTCTCTTCATTCATCAACCCCTCAAACTACTCTTTCCATCCCCTCAACACACTCTCTTCGCTTGTGAGTATGTTTCCATCATTATCCTTTATCACCTTTACCTGCTGCACATCTTTCCTAGCTCAAAGTACAGGCCAGATAAGGTAGTGTGGATCCCAGCAAGTAAGCAGGCATTCCAGAAGCTTTGGGAGGACCCCCTGTGTTAGCCAGTGCAGATTACAGCAAAGAATTTGTTGTGCAGGTGGATGCTTCTAACCATGGAGTGGGGGCTGTACTTAGCTAGATTTCTTCAGAGGGGGAAGAGCACCCAGTGGTTTATCTCAGTCGTAGGCTCCAACCCAGGGAAGAATGCTATCCAGCTGTAGAAAAGGAATGTCTAGCCATAGTGTGGGCACTGCAGAAACTTCATCCTTACCTGTACGGAAGGAAATTCACTGTTATGACAGATCACAACCCCCCTAAAATGGTTAAAGAGAATCAGCCAACAAAATGCCAAGTTGCTAAGATGGAGCCTAGGATTGCAAGCATATATGTCAGTGCAGATCCGCAGTGGGAGTAGCAATGCCAATGCAGATGGGCTCTCAAGACAGGGAATGGGGTAGGTACACTCAGATAGACCTAACCCTCTCAAGCGGCGTTTCTCAAGGTTCACTTAAAAACTAGCTTGAGTTCTCCGGTGGGGGGGGGGGGGGGTGAAGACTGGAAGAGAAGGGTGAAGGCTGCCAGCCTAGCCAGATAGAATTGTGCAGATAATTCTATCTTTTGTAAATATGAATGTAAACTACAAGCTTGTTGTCTTAAATGTAAAGAAACACTGCTACGTGTGGAACTGGAAATAAATGTGACAACAGTGCACTCTACTGACCAAAGTAAAGCATGTGGTCACCCTTTGAAGTGGACAGTGGTGCCGAAAAGTCTAGATGAAAAAATTCTTTCTATTGTTTTAACCAAGAGTTAAATTGCTAGACTTAAACATGCAAATGTATTTTTATTGCTCTGTTTCCTGACCAGCTGCAAGATAACAAAAGGGAGATGTTAAGAATGTAAATGCAGTTAATGTGTAGCCTGGGAACACCAGGAAAGTGTAAAAAGATGATGTAAGATCAGAACTGCAATAGCAATTTAAACAGAGTATCAAAAGGCATTGAGCATTTTTGTCTTGATCATCCAACTTACAGCACTCTGCCTGTTGTCTTGTGCAAGTTATCTTAGACTTGTATTTCCTTTTAGGAATAGCTAGAAACTAGAAAGTTTACACCAAGTGTTCTGTGATGTCAGAACTGTACTGCTGATTTATTTTAAGTATTTCTGTGTGATCTCTGAACTCTCTTGACTAGCACTGACTGTATAGTAGTAAGTATTGTCTTGTGGTTTTAATAATTTATTATTAAACATTTTAAAAACTTTTAACTGTGGCTGGTTTGTGTAGAGATAATTTAAGTTATAGAGTGCATTGCATATTCATAGAGTTTACTGTCCAGGTCACTCCAAATAAGCTTTGACTGTTTAGTCACATCTACCAGTTGGCTAACAATATTGCACAGTAATAATTGGACACCCTTTTAAGGGCCTTTGAGTAGCTGATAAATATTAGCTGGGTGGTGGCAAGTGGTACTACAGTATAGTCTGGGTAAAAGGGGCACAGCTGGAGAACATGGGCCAGCCTTCCCCAGAAGTGTCTGTGTGGTTGTGTAAACTTTTATCTCAAAGTGTGTGTGTCAGCTACTTGGGCAGGGACACGAAGCACTGGTTGGACAGAGAGGGTGTTGGAGATTTTAGCTTGCCCAGCTAGGCTGAGATCTGGACCATATAGCTATGCCAGTGGGGAGTCTTATTGGGGACCTGGGGAGCAAGGGAGTGACCAGCCCCAGACTGACTGTGATCTCTGTGTGTTCTTAAGGGAAATTGCACTTTACTGTGTGTATTTGCTATCCTTTCTTCATATATGGGAAGCCCTTCTCTGGTGTTAGTGGTGAGGATTGAGGCTCCTTGATTGCTGGGCCAGGACACGGGCATCACAATGGCCAAGACGGAAGTATGGAAACAGGATACAGGGATACTTTGAAGTTGTGAAAGACTCAAGAAGCCTGTGGCATGGTATTCAACAGCTAATTGACTACAAGACCAAGGCAGCTCAGTGCAATGATCGCACTGAATTTTTGGACAGTCTAAACACATTTTATGGCAGGTTTGAAGAGAAAAACAACATGGGGGCAGTAAAGCTTCTCAGTAATCAAAAGAGGCACTTCTCAACTTCAATGCTGTGGATGTAAGGAAACAAATGAGGAAAGTGAAACCCCAGGAAGGCTACTGACCCTGATAACATTCTGGGGAAAGTACTGAAAGGCTGTGCAGACCAACTCAGCATAGTTCTAACGGACATCTTCAATACCTCACTTATCCAGGAGAAAGTACCAGAGTGCTTCAAAGCTACCAACATAATCCCAATGCCCAACAAAGGCAACCCCATCTGCGTAAATGATTACAGGCTGATGGCCCTTACATCAAATGTAATGAAATGCTTCGAAAGAGTGGTTAAAAGGCATTTGACTACAGTACTACCCCAATCCTTTGACCCACTGAAGTTTGCTTACTGGGCAATTAGATCAACTGCTGATACCATTTCAGTGACACTTCACCTCACATTGGAACATCTTGAAGAGAACTACTACACTAGGCTGTTGTTCATAGATTTCAACTCGGCTTTCAATATGGTGATTCCTATACAACTTATAGAAAAGCTAATCAACCTTGGCATAACTAGGGCTGTGTAACTGGAGCCTTGATTTCCTGACTGGAAGACCACAAAGGACCTGTGCTGGTAAGAACACATCAGAGAGTATTACAATCAATACAACAGTACCCCAGGGCTGTGTGCTGAAGTTGTCTACTGTTCCCAATCCTTACCCATGACTACACTGTGAAAGCTAGCAACAACCACATCATCAAATTCACAGATGGCACCACAGTGATGGGACTCATAAGTGGTGATGACGAGAGTGGGTACAGGAATGAGGTCAACTCCTTGACTGAATGGTGCAATAACAGCAATGTGGACAAAAACGTCAATAAAACAAAAAAAAATCATTACTGACTTCAGAAAAAGCTCTGCCATGCACCTGCCCCTCAAGATCAATTGTGAAGAAATGGAGAGAGTCCAAACTACTAAGTTCCGGGGGGCACACATATCAGAGGATCTTTCTTGGAGTACAAACACAAGCCACAAATTAGAAAAGCCCACCAGTGACTACACTTCCTAAGAAGGCTTATAAAACCAAAGCTCTCTATGAATACACTAAATACCTTCTACAAAGGAGCCATCGAGAGGATTATCACCAGCAACTGCACTATATGGTTGGTTCGGTAACAGTACAATGGTGAAAACGAAGAAGCTGCTGAGAATAACAACAGCAGAAAAGATCATGGGCACTATTCTTCTTAGCTTACAGGAGCGCTTTGAAATGAAGATGTAAACAGAGGTCCCACAAAATACTGAGTGACATTTCTCATCCAACATATAGTTGGTTCACTAACTTGCATCTGGTAGAAGGTTGCAGAGTATCTGCTGCAGGAAAGTACAGCTGTGTACACTTACCATAAATGTAGATGTTCGAGTGTATTCACTGTTGCAGTCATTACAATTGGGTTATCCTGCTGGCAGGCTACCCTCAGTCGGCCTGAATTCCAAAGTCTAGGTCCGGCGTTGGTTGCTGTCGCCTCTTCCCTGACGTCAGTGCGCCAGGGGTATAAAAGATGCAGCAGACGCCATTTTCTTCAGTTTTTCTTGCCCCAGATGTCAGGGGCCCCTAAAAGGGTAGGCTAAAAATATGTCAATAAAACATGCATGCACCAAAGTACATATTTTGCCTTCATCTACAAGCAAATACACCACATAGGTTGTATAGAATAGAGAAGTACAGATAAGTTCCCGCACAGAAATGGGGGATGGCGGGTGGGTAACCTGGACTGCAACAGCGAATACACTTGAACATCTACATTTATGGTAAGTGTACACAACTGTACTATGTTCTTTGTGTTTCACTGTTGTAGTCATTACAACTGGGTTGAATCCCAAAGCTAAGGTTGGGAGGCTGGAGCTAAAAAGCATTAGGAGCGGCTATTAGGCCCTGCAGAACTGCAGTGGCAAAGCCTGCTCTGGATTTAAAGTAGAGTGATAAGTGCTTTGTGAAAGTGTGCAATGAACTCCAAGTAGCAGCCTCTAAAATGTCTTTGGTTGGTACTCCCCTGAGGAAAGCTGCTGAAGTGGCTGCTGCTCTGGTTGAATGTGGCCTAATGCCCTTAGGTACTGGCTTGCCATGTTGTGAATAGCAGAAACGAATGCAGTGGCCTATCCACTTTGAAATAGTCTGCTTTGAGATAGCCTTTCCTTGTTATCTTGCAGCATATGCCACTAGTAATTGCTCTGTCTTTATAAAAGCTTTGGTTCTGTTCAAATAGAAGCGTAGCTGTCTGTGTATGTCCAAAGAATGCAGAATTATCTCCCCCTTATTCTGTGGGTTTGGATAAAAGGTAGGCAGATGAATAGTTTGGTTAAGGCACTGGACACTACCTTAGGCATAAATGTCGGGTTTGTCCTCAGAGAAACCCTGTATGGATGAAAAATGGTAAAAGGTTCCACAGCCATGAGTGCCTGTAGCTCTGAGACTCATCTTGCAGAAGTTATTACTAGGAGCAGAGCTGTTTTCCAAGACAAAAACTTTATATCAGCTGTAGCGGCTGGCTCGAAAAAAGGCAGGGTGAGTTTTTCCAAGACATAATTGAGGTCCCATGCAGGTATTGGTGATCTCCTTGGAGGCCTTAAATTTTTGGCCCCTCTGAGGTACTGCCTTAATAAAGGATGAGAAAAGATTGGTGGCTCTGTATTGTAATGAGCCGAAATGGCAGAGGCATGAATTTATATAGATGAAAAAGATAGGCCTATGTCCAGCATCTCAGTCAAGTATTGCAAAATCTGAGAAATGTTTGGTACAGTTGTGTCAATTCCTTGTGCCTGGTTCCAAGCACAGAATCTCTTCCATTTTCCCGCATAGGATTTTCTAGTACTAGGCCTCCTGGCCCCCAAAATGACATCCATCACCGCTTTAGTGAGAGGTGTGTTTTGTATGACTACATTATCCGCCATGCTGCCAGATTTAAGGTCTTGAGTTGGCTGTGCAGGTTCTCATTGTTTTGCTGGGACAGTAGATGAGGCACTTGAGGTAAGGTCCAGGCTGGGCCTTGAGACATGTTCCTTAGGATTGGATACCAGTACTGGCGTGGCCAGTCTGGGGTAATCAGTATAATTTTTGGCTTCTCCTGTCTGACCTTTAGGAGTACCTTGGGGAGGAGAGGCAGAGGAGGAAAGGCATATACTGTTAAGTTTTTCCAGCTGAAAGATAGGGCATCCACTTTCCATGCTTGTCTGTGATAAGACCTTGTGCAAAATCTCTTTAGTTCGCAGTTGTGAGGTGAGGCAAATAGATCTATTTCCGGGCATCCCCATTTCCTTGTTACCATGCTGAAGACTTGTGGATCCAATTTCCTCTCATGAGGATCCATGAGGTTTCTGATTAGTTTGTCTGCCAGAGTATTTATCTTTCCTGGCAGGAATTGTGCCTGCAGATGTACTTGGTAAGTCAATGCTGTGTCCCACAAAGTCATGGCTAGTCTGCAAAAGGGGGTAAGAATGAGTGCCTCCCTGCTTGTTTATGTACCACATGACTGTGGTATTGTCTGTCTTTATCAGTAGTTGTCCCGGATGAAGTAGGTCCTTGAAGGCTGTCAGGGCATTTTGAACAGCTAGCATCTCTTTTTGATTGATATGTAGATGCATTTGGTTTGTGGACCATGTACCTTGAATACATCTTCCTGCCATGTGGGCTCCCCAGGCATAATCCGATGCATCCGTTGTTAATTTCTGTGTGGCTGGGGGTAGAGTGAATGGCTGTCCCTTGTTCTGGTGACAGGCCTTTGCCCACCATCGAAAGTCCTGTTGCAGGAAGGGAATGAGAGTAAGTATTGTTTCCAGGCTGTGGCAATGTTGAGTCCAAACACTTTTTAGGTACCACTGAAGTTTCCTCATATGCAGTCTTGCATATGGAATTAGTAGAATGCAGGATGCCATGAAGCCCAAGGCCTGCAGAATTTTTCTTGCAGATAACTGGGCCTTTGTTGCCAACAGTTGGAAATAGGTAGTCAGTTGTCTTTGTTTGTCTGGTGTGAGATAAGCCATCTGGGCAGTTGTATTTAAGCTTGCACCCAGGAATATTATCTCTTGAGAGGGTACTAGTTTTGATTTCTGTTCGTTGACTGTGTACCCAAGGCATGGTAGTAATCTCTTTACAAACGCCAGATGCTGTAGTAAAATGTCCTTGTTCTCTGCTTGAATGAGGCAGTCGTCCAAGTAAGGATACATTTGTATTCCTCTTTGTCTGCATTATGCAATTACTGGTGCCAGGCACTTTGTGAAGACCCTGGGCGCAGTAGATAAGCCAAAGGGCAGTGCAGAGAATTGGTAATGCATTGAGCCAGCTTTGAATCTGAGGTATCTTCTGCAGGTTTGTCTGATTGGGACATGCAGGTATGCCTCTTTTAGATCTAAAGTCACAAGCCAAGCCTTCTTGCCCAACATGGGCAGAAGCTGCTGTAGGGTCAACATTTTGAATTTTGGAATATTCAGATATGTCTTTAGAATAGATAGGTCCAGTACTGGTCTCCAGGCTTTGTCCTTTCTGGGTACCAAGAACAGTCTTGAATAGAATCCTTGTCCCTGCTCTTGCTCTGGTACTTGTTGAATGGACCTCATGTCCATGACGGATGAAACTTGTTTTTGTGCCTCTGCCCATTGATTGCGTGGCAGGTCTGGCATACCGTTTGGCGTTGGCAGGGTGTGAAAGTGGAACCTGTAGCCTTGTGATACTATATTTAGGACCCATTTGTCCTGAGTGATCATGCGCCAATTTTGTGAAAAAAAGTGCTAGTTTTCCCCCCAAAGGGGCTGACAAAAGATAAGTGCTTGGTGCTGGAAGGGGAAAGTCATTGAGACTGTTTCCTGTATGGCTGTGATTTTTTCCTCTCCGCTCTTGGGTGTAGAAGCACTCCATTGTTTAGGCCTGTATGAGCTTTGGGGCTGAGATCTGCCTCTGGGGCGTCTGTATCTGCCTCTTTGTGGCCTATCTGACACTGGAAAGGATCAATTCTTTGTAGGCCGGTTCCTGCTAAATCTGGGAGGCTGTACCTGCAAAAAATTCTTGACTGTTTGCATAGATTTAGCTTTGTCCTCCATTTTCTTCAACAACTCTTCTGCTTTAACACCAAACAAAGTATCATGCTGTAATGGAGCATCTAATAGTTTTGCTTTAACATGATCAGGCAGATTCTGTTCTTTTAACCAAGCATGCCTCTTAATGACAGAACCTGTAACAGCGGCCCTGCAGGAGGCCTCTAGAGAATCAAAACCACATTGCAAATTATGCTTTCCAACTTGTTCAGCTGCATGCAATAAATCCTGCATTTCTTTGTTGTCTGCACATTCTGACTTTGTTAACATTTTCTGTTTAAGCAATGACATAAGATATTGCTGATATTTAAGCATATGAAATTGGCAATTTAAAGCTCTTACAGCCAAGGCTGCAGAAGTATAAATCTTTTTACCCTATCTGTCTAGGGCCCTAGAATCCCTACCAGAGGGGATAGCGTTTTTTGCCGTAGAAGCCTTGACCCCTTTGGGACCCTGAGAGATGGTTTCTGGGTCAGCAGCAGGGTTTTTATAAAGAAATTTATGTGAATCAGGAACCTTATAGTATCTGTCTGGCTTAACAGGAGCTGGTGGTAAAGAATCTGGAGAGAGACTGGACTTTGAAAATACATCATCTACAATGTCTAAAACAGGAGGGATAGCAAGGGGCCTGTGCTGAGGCAATAAAAGGAAGTCTCTGAACCTTTTCTTGGATTTTGAGTAATCTTGGCTCTCCCAGTGAAAATGCTCCCTCATAGTATGCAGTGTCTCCCCATAAGAATAATCCTCAGGAGGAGAGGTTGAAGGGATAGATTATTCAGCATCAGAATCCTCATAGGGAGGAATAGAGTATTCCTGTTCAGAGGAGGAATCAGAGGAAATGGAAACCTGGTCTGAAGATTCGTATTCTAACTCTTGCCTAGGCCTCTTATCAGGAGGGGGTTGGGAACCCCTGATCAAAGTAATTAGGTCTTCAGCCATTTTAAGCATCTGTTTTTTAGGCATGGAAGCCTGTTCAGGAGAATGCTGTACTTGTTTCTTTGTCTTTACAGCTGCTTTAGTCTTTGCCTTTGAAGCTGAAGTAGGTTTCACATATAACTGTGTAGGACTGAAAACACCCTCAGAAGCCGATGCCTACTCAGCGGCTCCGGACCCATCTGAGGGAATAGTTTCAGAGTGTCCAATACCTTGAGTTTCCAGCGGCCTAGTTGGCTCCACGTGGGAGGCAGAAGCAGCCTGTGGCTCTGAGGTAGTTGGCGTCAGGGGCTGCGAAAGCGCCTCACTGAGAACCGGCGACAGGCCTAGCAGAAGCCTCGTCGTCAGTTTTGGATCTTGGATGCCTGTCCTTTTCTTTTTCTTTGGGCTTTTTATAAACTCCGGTAGTCGGGCTGTTCCGACGGCATTATATAATTAAATCTTCTGCCAAAGCAATGGAATGCAAAAACGTACTGGCGCTTAATAGTGTGTTGGTTAAATCTAGCACAAAACCGACAACTTGCAACGTTATGGTCAGGGCCTAGGCAAGGAATACAGTAAGAATGAAAATCCTTATGAGGTATTTGCTTCCCACAAGAAATACAATTATTAACTTTTTCTGACATCGGTCTGGAGCAAGAAAAAAGTTTCCCCAACGGGGTACTTAGCTTTAATGAAGACTTATGATCTGAAATTCGAATTTGAAAAACTCATGAGTCAGCCAACCGGCACTTGGGAACTGCTTTTGCTTCAGGCACCACGTGTCAAGAAAGACTGAAGAAAATGGCGTTGGTTGCATCTTTTATACCACTGGCGCACTGACGTCAGGGAAGAGGCGACAGCAACCGACGCCGGACCTAGACTTTGGAATTCAGGCCGACTGAGGGTAGCCTGCCAGCAGGATAACCCAATTGTAATCACTGCAACAGTGAAACAGGAAGATCATCTCCAGATTCATGAACGGTTTTTATCCTCCTGCAATAAGACCCATTATTAAAAGACATACAATACCTCTAGGCTGGTCAAACAGTATGATGTACAGGAAATACTCCAGGTGCAGTTAACAATTGACAAGACCCCTGACTCAAGATGCCCACTCCACCTATCTGAACCTCTTCGAATCTATCAAGATTCAACCTTTTACCCTGATCCTGGGCGACTTTAACTATCCAACCACAGATTACAAGAAAATCCTCATGCCAAAACACAAATGCCCAGAGATTCCTTGATTCTGTCAATGCAAATGCCTTGAACCAGTTGGTTGACACCCCCATAAGAGGTGTAAATATCTTGGACTTGGTATTAACGAACATGAGTAACCACTGCAGCATCCCTACAGTGTCATCATTCCTTGGTAAGATCCAACCACAAGGCAGTCACTTTCGAAGTCAACATCTCCCCTTACCCCCCCCCTCCGCTACGGTCAAACAAAAGACTTCTCCAAAGCTGACTACAACTCCCTGAGAGAAGGTATAAATAGCTTCACAGCCCCCTCCCCCTGCATAGGAACTGGCACATATATCCAAACCTACACCAAAGTACTATATGAGCATTTATATAGCTGCATGGAATCAGGAATACCAGACAGGACAAAATCCTCCTCCTCAAGGAAGAGTAAACCTGTCTGGTGGACATCTACAATAAATAAACTCTATAATAAAAGGAAAAAAACTGCTGTCCACGACCAAGAAGGAGCAGGTAACTGGAAGTAATCTCTCCTTAGCCTGAACAAGAAAATAAGAGCACTAGTGAAAGCCTCCAAAGCAAACTTCAAGTCCAAACTGGACACATCTACTAAAGACAACCATAAGGCTTTCTTAACATATGTCTGCAATCTCAAGGGAAGCACCCAGATCTGCTCAGAACTAGTGATCAAGGACACCACATACACAGACCCAGTTGATATAGCAAACCTGCTGGCAGACAGGTTCAGTGAAAACTTCACTCCTCTGCCCCTCCCATCAGTAAAATAGGACATCTCCAGTACCTGCCCCCCTCCCCTTATCTCTAGGGAGGAAGTCATCACTGCCCTCTCAAAAGTAAAAAATACAGCCTCCATGGGACACGATAACATCCCAGGCTGCATCATGCATGAATCTGCAGCACCATTAGGTATCCTATTCACCCAAAGCCTAAGAACTGGCTTTGTTGCAGCCGAGTGGAGGCCAGCGACTGTGGAGCGTCCACCGATTCAGGAAATTACACAACCATCAGCCTAACTAGCCTGATCTGTAAGGCCATGCAGCGTATTATCATGGACCTCATTAATAAGGACTTTGGCAATCTCCAGACACTTGATCCGGCACAGTTTGATTTTGTCAAGGGGAGGTCATGCCTGTTAAATTTGGTCGACTTCTTTGACACAGTCACCAAGGCCACAGACGAGGAGAAGACGATGCACACCACCTACCTTAACCTGGCCAAGGCCTTCGATATTATTCCCCACTCAGGTATAATAGATAAACTCTTTCAACTAGGCATCAACCCATATGTTACTAGATGGGTAGCAAACTGGCTTACTGATAGAACCCACTTAGTCAAAATAGGGGAAGGCACCTCAAGTAGTAGACCTATAACAAGCAGTGTACCCCAGGGATTGGTCTTGGGGCCTCTGCTGTTTGGGATATACTTCTCAGAGGTGCAGGCCAAATCTAGTGGGCTATGGCTGATCGAGTTTCGAGATGACTGCTAGCTGGGTACTCTCAATAATTCCCCTAGTGATGTGGACATCCCTCCAAGAGGGTCTCACCCAAACAAATGACTGGTGCCAGAAACATGGCCTCAAACTGAATGCCAAAAATGCATCCTCATCCCTTTTGGTGAGAATGACATCCCCACAAATTATCACATTGATAATACGGCACTAAGCACGCAATCAACTGTGAGGGACTTGGGAACCCAGGTTGACAGCAAACTGACTTTTGACCACCATATTGCTGCCATTGTACAGAAAGCTTTCTACATGGCCCACCTCATTAGTAAGGGTATCTCATCCAGGGACAAGGTGGTCATAACATTCTTGTATTCTTTGCTTATAAGACCGATTATTGAATACAGTGCCCCTTTCGGCATGTACCTTGCAAAGGACATGCAGCAGCTGGAGAGACCACAGAGATTCCTCACCCGGAGAATCCAGGGCCTCAAACAACTACCCTACACAGATAGGCTAAAAGCCCTGTCTCTCTACTCAGTCTCCTACAGACTCCTCAGAAGTGACCCTCTGTCTGGCATACAAAGCAATCTCAGGCCCCCCCGATGGTACTTGCTGCATACCCGCAAGTCAAGCTCCACTCGCGTAACCTGCATGTGAGACCTCAACCTGGTCGGTGACATCAATAGGACTTGTTGGCAGGACAGATTTGTGTCCCAGAGACTCCCCATTTTGTGGAATAGACTCCCTCTCCACGTAAAGCAGAGTACCTCATTAAACCTTTTTATGCGCAATCTGGATAACTGGATGGGGAACAGAAAATATATCCCTGGAATTCGCTGGACAGTGGCATAGGGTGCTGACTTGTTGGAACATGGGCTAAATTCTTGGCTAGGCTTGTAAGGGCCTCAGGGCCAACAGCCAAGTAACTTCCCATGATCCTATAGTGCAGACGTAAATCCAGATGTATTAAAACTATAATAGATTGTTACACTCTCATTCTTTTCCTTTTTTGTACAGTAATTCTATTTACTACATAATAAAATTAATATATTCTCATTCAAGTGCAATTCCAATCACTTCCTTATGTGCAATATCATCCAATCTCACATCTGTGTATAGTGTACTTTTCTTTTTCTGTATGTTTTTTTCCTGTAAAAGAGCTGACACTCGAAATTTTTTTTAGGTAGCAGTTGTGTTTTCTAAATGACAAAGTTTCTTTGAATCTTGAATCTTCATCTTTCTGTCAAGATTCAGAATCTTGAATTTCTTCAGGAAAAGGGGTATCCCTCTTTTACCAGAAAAATAAAGGAGGGGATCAATAGTCTGAATTAAACCCTGAGCCAGACCCAGTAAACTACTCCTAAGGAAATTTGAGGAGGAGGAGTAGATAATGTTTTTAGTTTCCTGTTTCTTTTTGACAGGAAAGACAGGGCCAACAGTGTTATTAATGAGCTGACAAGAATGGGTCTCCCTTGCCCAACAGCTGCAAAAGGGCATGGCTAACCCCTGGTCCATAGTGGCTTTAGGTCTTACACCAGAAGGATCCAGTGTAAAAGATGAGTGGTCTGAAGCACAGCAGAGTCATCCACTTATGGCTGAGGCAAATTGCTAGCCTACTGCGGTGACAAAGGCTGTTTACTTAACTTTTTGTTTTTGTGGCTGGAATAAGGACAGATTTACTTACTTTTTGTTTTTGTGGCTGGAATAAGGACAAATTGTGGGACAGACAGTTTGTTCCATGGTCAAGTCCAAAAAGGTCTCTCTTTCCTGGGGAAACAAGCAAACACTTTTTTCACATAAAAACAAAATGAAAAGCATTTTAAAACACTTTGCCAGTGCCAAATAGCAAATTAAAGACAATTTCTCCATAGAAAAAATGGTTCTGAATTACTTTAAACAATTTCTAAACTGACAGGGACAAGGCACTCTCAATTAAAAGTACAATACAGTCTCATGACAGTTCGTTGTAGCACCAACTCCTAGCTTTAAAATAACTTTTCTTAACAGGAAAGTGTTAATCAGCAGTCATTTTTTAAATGGAAGTTTTTTCACTAAAGGGAACTTTTTTTTTTCAAAAATTTCTTTATTGCCGTTTTCAAAAATGTAAAATTACAATATACAAAACATTCAACAATATAATACAAATACAACATACCACAACTTATAGATAATATATACAAAAAGAAGTCACTTCTTCTTTTGGCTTTTCCCAGTTAGGGGTCACCACAGCGGATCACAGTCCGCTCATGACTGGCAGTGGAGTTTTACAGTGTCGAGTGGCCAGCCTGACGCCCAACCTTCCACAGAAGGCACACACACGCTCACACTCATGCCTAGGGCCAATTTAGTGTATCCAATCCACCTAAGTCACTTCAATAATCCAATTTTTGTACTTACTACTTGTTCTGGAGTGAGAAGAATAAAAATAGGAACCTTTACGGGGGATGTTATTAGTAAAAGGAAAAGGTATACTAAAGTCTTTACATACGGTACTTCTATCTGAGATCAGCTTATCAACATAAAGATATAGAAGGGACAATGTTTATATGATTTTAAATAACACATCCTTATTGACTTTCTTAAAAATAATAAATATTTCACTTCTATCTTTATTCTCAAGAGGTAAAAATATTAAAGTCCAATAGGTATTTCCAATACTCTTGGTAGTATTTACGTTTCTTAGTTACATATAGTAGCTTGTGAGATGAGATGTACTTAATTGCAAAATTGCTAAAACCTTCCCATGAAAGTGGGGATGCAAGAGTCCAATTCTTTGTAATACAAAATTTGAAAAGAGCACATATAGCGATGATGACATACTTTAAGATTCTTGGCAAGTTACTTATATTAATGTGCAGTATAGCCATTTACCAAGATAAAGTACTTTTTTGGTAGCCAATTTTCTCTAGTCTTGCCCTTAATGAACACCATAAATTATGAACTTTACTACATTCCCACATAACATGGAGAATGTCTGCTGGTTGCTTAGTGCAGTGAGAACATTCAGGTGAATATTTGGTATTAAATTTACTAAGTTTTTGAGGGGTAAAATATGTGTCACTGTTAATCATGACTTGGGGTATAAAGCAACTTTTTGAATGGAGTGAATTTGAGCGTATTTTCAATGTCATCTTTTTTATCTTGATCTGTAATTTGTGGGGTTTTCTTTTGCCAGAAAGTGGAAAATAAAATATGATTCTGGTATTTTATATCAATTATAAGTTTGTAGACTCTAGAAATTGTTTTCCTTTTAATCCCTAGGTTTTTTAGAATTAACTGAGATAAGTTAGTGTCTTGTTTATCAAAATTTTCAGGTGGAAATGTGATGTTTACAAGGTATCAGAGTGAGTTAAGAATGCTTACGTATTTCTTTGGGACATTTAGTTTCATTCTTAATTGTGTTATATCACATTCCTTCCATCTGTAAATTTTCCAGACTGTAAGATCTCTTATTAAGGGGTAATCTTGTCAGTTGGTTACTTAATAGTAAATTAGGGTTAAGGTGTATAGTTTGCAGGAGAAGGAGGGCATTTAATAACTGTATTGATGAAAAGAGCTTTTGGGTAGTTAAGACCATTTGTTTAATAAGTGGGTGTAAATTCTTAACACAGACAGATTTTTGATGTAAGTTAAGGAATAGGAGAGCCCTAGGACTGCACCCAAGTGAATTAATTTGTTCATATCGAATTCTGGACCATAAAGGGGATCATACATTTGTATTTACTGTAAAGGGAACTTGTCTGCCCAGCCAAGGAAAGTACAGTTTTGTACCTACCATAAATGTAGATGTCCGATAGATATGCAACTGCAGTCATAACATATGGGTTGTCCTGCCTCAGGCAGCCCTCGGTCGGCCGGATTCCAAAGTCTGGGTCCGACGTCGGCTGATGTCGCATTTCTCTCTGACGTCAGAGCGGCTGGAGTACATAAGCATCAGCCGAATCCATTTTCTTCAGTGTTTCTTGCCCCAGATGCCAGGTGCCCTCCAAGGAAGGCTGTAATCAAATTGGAAGACAAAAACAGGATTCCAGACAAATAAGTAAGCAATAAACAGATACACCATAACAGATATCCCCAGCTAAGAAAAACAGGGATAGGAGTGGACCCAAGGCATAGAGGGGTATGGAGGGAGGGAAAATCCGACTGCAGTTGCATATCTATCGGACATCTACATTTATGGTAGGTACAAAACTGTACTATGTCCTTCAAGAATGCAACTGCAGTCATAACATATGGGTTGAATACCATAGCTTAGCTGGGGGAGGAGGAATGCTCTAGGGAAGAGATGGTGTGGCAATCAAACCCTGCAGGACTGCCGAAGCAAAGCCTGCTCTGGATCTGGAATATAAAGGGAGATTGTAGTGTTTGGAAAATGTATGCACGGAGCTCCATGTAGCAGCTTCTAGAATGTCTTTTGTAGGCACCCCTCTTAAGAATGCTGTAGAGGTGGCTGTAGCTCTGGTGGAGTGTGGTCTGACATTGGCTGGAACATTCTTCCCATGGAAGGAATAACAAAATCTGATGCAATGTCCAATCCATTTTGAAACAGTCTGTTTGGAGATTGCTTTTCCTTGTACTCCAGGGGCGTAAGCTACAAAAAGCTGATCAGACTTCCTACTGGTCTTGGTTCTGTCCAGGTAGTAGCGAAGTTGTCTGTGAATGTCCAAGGTATGCAACAGTCTTTCCCCTTTGCTCTCAGGATTGGGGAAGAAAGTAGTCAGGTGAATAGCTTGATTTAAAGAAACCCTAGATACCACCTTTGGCATAAAAGTAGGGTTGGTTCTTAAGGAGACCCTGTCTCTGTGAAAGATTATGAACGGTGGTGTTGCCATTAGGGCCTGTAGTTCCGAAACCCTTCTTGCTGAAGTAATTGCCAACAGGAAAGCTGTCTTCCATGATAAAAATTGTAAGTCCACTGAAGCTGCTGGCTCAAAGGGAGGTAGAGTCAGTTTTTCTAGGACAAAGTTGAGGTCCCAAGCTGGCACTGGAGCCTTTCTTGGTGGCTTAATGTTCTTGATTCCCCTGAGGAATTGCCTTAACAAAGGATGTGAAAACACAGGCGGATCAGTGTTATATCTAGCTGAGATAGCTGAAGCATGTATCTTTATGGAAGAATATGAGAGTCCATTCTGTAGCATATCTGCCAAATATTCCAGGATGAGTGGGATATTCAATAATGATGCATCATGTCCCTTGCTGGTATTCCAAATGCTGAATCTCTTCCATTTTGCTAAGTAAACCTTTCTGGTGGATGGTCTTCGAGCTTCTGTTAATATCCGCTGGACTTCCTTGGAGAGAGATAGATTGAGGTTATTCATGGGATCTCCCAGGCTGTTAGCTGCAGTGTCTGAAGGTTTGGGTGCACTGTTTTGAAGTTGTGTTGAGTCAAAAGTAGGGGCCATTGGGGAAGGGCCCACTTTTTGTTGTGACATATGCTCCGTAGTAGTGGGTACCAGTGTTGTCTTGGCCAGTCTGGAGCTATTAGGATCCCCTTGGGCCTCTCTGCTTTGATTTATAGTAATACTGTGGTCATCAGTGGCAGAGGTGGGAATGCATAGATTTTTAGAAAGTTCCAGTTGAATGAAAGAGCATCTATTTTCCAAGCTTGTGGATGGTATGTCCTTGAACAGAATTTCTGTAGATGATGGTTGAGGTGGGAGGCAAATAGGTCTACTTCTGGCCTGCCCCATGTCGAGGTGAGTTGAGTGAAGATTTTCGGATGTAACCTCCACTCGTGTGGATCTATGAAATTCCTGCTTAGGCTGTCCGCCAGCACATTGTCTTTGCCTGGAACAAACTGGGATTGCAACTGTATGTTTAGGCTCAGTGATTTTTCCCAAAGATTCATTGTCAGTCTGCAAAGGGGGTAGGAATGGGTGCCCCCTTGCTTGTTTATGTACCACATCACAGTGGTGTTGTCTGTCCGTATCAGTAGATGGCCTTGCTGAAGTTGTTGTCGAAAGGCCTCGATGGCATGCATTACTGCCAGCATTTCCTTTTGGTTTATATGCAGATGTGTTTCCTTTGGAGACCATTGTCCTTGTATACATCTGCCCTCCATGTGCGCCCCCCATCCAAGGTCTGAGGCATCTGTGGTCATGGTCTGTGTTATATGAGTTTTTTTGAATGACATACCTGTGTTTGCCTGGCTTACCGAGGTCCACCATAGGAATTCCTTTTGTAGGCATGGAATGAGCGGTATGGTTGTCTCTAAGTTGTTGCTGTGCTGAGACCATAGGCTTTTTAGGTACCATTGAAGCTTTCTCATGTGTAGTCTTGCTAATGGAACCAGGAGAATGCAGGATGCCATGAAACCCAGGGCCTGTAGGAATCTCCTTGCAGTCATCTGGGTGAGTTTTGCCAAACCTTTGAAATAATGAGTTAACTTCTCTTGCTTGTCTTCTGTCAGGTAAGCCATTTGAGAGGCTGTGTCTAGATTGGCTCCTACGAAGGTTATTTGCTGGGATGGCTGAAGTCTTGACTTTTGGAAGTTGACTGTGTATCCCAGAGCCTGTAGCAATTGTATGACATAGTTCAAGTTTTTTGTCAAAATCAATTTGTCGTCCGCTTGTATGAGGCAGTCGTCCAGGTATGGGTAAATTTGGATCCCCTGGAGCCTGCAATGAGCAATTACTGAAGCCAGGCATTTTGTAAACACTCTGGGTGCAGTAGATAAGCCAAATGGCAATGCTGAGAATTGATAATGCTCTGGCCCTGCAAGAAATCTGAGATATCTTCTGCAGCTGTGTCTGATAGGGACATGCAGGTATGCCTCCTTGAGGTCCAGAGTAATCAGCCAAGACCCCTTGCCCAGCATGGGAAGGAGTTGCTGTAGAGTCAGCATTTTGAACTTTGGTACTATGAGAAAAGTGTTTAATGCGGACAAATCCAGTATTGGTCTCCAATGAGTTTCTTTTCTTGGAACAAGGAACAGTCTTGAATAAAACCCCTGGCCTTGTTCTTGTTGTGGAACTCTTTCTATTGCTTTGATCTGAGCAAGCAGAGAAATTTGCTTGATAGCCTCTGCCCTCTGGTTTTGTGGTAGGTTTGGCATGCCTTGTTTTCTTGGTAAGGTATGAAAGTGGAACCTGTAACCTTGGTCTATAATGTCCAAAATCCATTTGTCCTTTGTCAATCTGTGCCAATTGTCTGAAAACAGAGATAATTTTCCGCCCAAGGGAGCTTCTATTTGCTCCTTGGTCAGCGGAAGTAGAGGAAAGTCATTGAGATTGTCCCTGTGGGGCAGGGGAGACCCGTGTCACTTCTTTGGTTTGCTGGTTGCCATTGTCGTCCCCTGTAAGAACCTCTGTATTGTCCTCTTCCTCGGCCACACCTGTTTTTACCCCTTTGAAATCTTTCAGGATTAGGAAAGGACCAGTTTTTAGAAGGCCAATTCCTGCTGAATCTGGGTGTCTGAACCTGGAGGAAATCTTTGACCGTCTGAACTGATTTTGCTTTTTCCTCGATGGACTTTAACACATCTTTAGCATTAGTACCAAAAACCTTGTTCTTTTCCAAAGGCGCATCAAGAAGTTTTGCCTTAACATGATCTGGTAGAGGTTGTTCTTTTAACCATGCATGTCTACGAATGACCGCCCCTGTCATAGCTGCCCTACATGAAGCTTCCAATGCATCATATCCACACTGCAGAAAGTGATTGCTGACTTGCTGAGAATTATGTACAGCTTCCTGCAAAGACTTCCTGTCTAAAGGTTCAGGAGAGGCCAATGTTTTCTGTAAATCATCTAACAGGTAATCCTGATATTGAAACATATGAAAGAGGCAATTCAGAGCTCTCATAGATAAAGTAGTGGAGGTGTAGACCTTTTTCCCCATCTCTCTAATGACCTAGCTTCCCTGTTGGAAGGCAAGGGATTTTTGGAGGTCGATGCTGAAACCCCTTTAGGTCCCTGAGAAATAGTTTCTAAATCAACAGCATGGGCCCTAAAGAAATGAGAATGTGTTTCTGGGACCCTATAATATCTGTCTGGCTTGGCTGGGGCAGGAGGAAGAGTATCCGGGGTAACACTGGAGTCAGAGTATAGGTCATCCAAAACATCAAGCACAGGAGGTATAGCCAGGGGCCTGTGTTGGGGCTTTTTAAGGAAGGTTCGAAGGCGTTTTCTGGAATCAGAATATTCCTGGCCTTGCCACTTAAAATGTTCCCTCATGGTATGCAGAACTTCCCCAAAAGAAATATCCTCAGGAGGGGAGGCCGAGGGGATGGAATCCTCTGCATCCGAGTCCTCATAGGTCTGGAAGGGCTCTTCCTGGCCATCGGAGTGAACAGAGTCCTCAGAATCTACATCTGAAGGGATAGGGTCAGAGGGTTCAACCCGGATGGGCCTGTGAACCTCTAATCATGGAAATGAAGTCTGCGGCCATAGTCATGATTTGTGTTTCAGGAGTAGGCTGAGGTAAGGTCTTAACAGTAAGGTGCTTGGTCTTGCTGGCTGCCTTAGCACATGTGTAGGCCTTACTAGACATAGCCATAGGAGGCCTAGCAGCTCCACGTGCAGGAGTGACCTTATCTACAGCAATGGTCTCGGGCAGTTCCTCGGTTTCAGTATCCGGGGGAAAATCTATAACTGGTGTCGGTGTAGCCTCCGGTATCGGAGGTGTCGGTAAAGCGGTGTCTTCGGTTCGGAGCGGTGAAATAACCGTCTCAGGGGGAACCGGAGCACTCACGGTAGGTTTTGGCGTGGAGTCGGTGGAAGACGCGGGCCGAGGATGTCGGTCGCGGTCTTTTCATTTCTTATGAGTCTGCGATGTCGGAAGTTCCGACGGCATTGTATAAGCAAATTTATCGCCTAAAAAGTCTTCAGCGAAATCCGCCCGGCGCCTAAGAGTGCGCTTATTGAAGCGAGCACAGGCGACACAGGCCGAGACGTCGTGGTCTGGGCCAAGGCAAGGAAGACAGTAAGAGTGGAAATCCTTATGAGGTATTTGTTTACCACAAGACAGACAATTGTTAACTTTTTCAGTAATTTCTGACATCGGCTGAGGCAAGAAAGGTCCCCAACGGGGTACTTAGCTTTTTTGATGACTTCGGATTCGAAGAATACAGGAGCTGACCGACCGGCACTTGCGAACTGCTTCTGCTTCGGGCACCGCGCGGCAAGAAAGACTGAAGAAAATGGCGTCGGCTGATGCTTATGTACTCCAGCCGCTCTGACGTCAGAGAGAAATGCGAAATCAGCCGACGTCGGACCCAGACTTTGGAATCCGGCCGACCGAGGGCTGCCTGAGGCAGGACAACCAATATGTTATGACTGCAGTTGCATTCTTGAAGGACATCAGCACAAGCCAGCCGTCGATCATCAAACTTTTCTGAGGAGCTTACTCTTCTGCAGCAGAAAAGCATTGAAGGGTTTGGTACCTCAACCTGTCTTTTTAGTCAGCTTAGCTCGAGATGACTGACTGTTTCATAAGTTCATAGTTTAGTACTAAGCTAACTGCCTTTGCGAGCCATTTTAAAGGAGTACCGCACCCACAGACTAAAAAAACATGTTTAAAACATCATGGCATGATGTTTCCTACACTTTAACAGCACTCTGGGATTATTTACAGGATTTTAAATATTTTTATATGTAATTCCAAACTCTGACCACCTGGAGGCTGGCATATTGACGTGGTTTGGATAAATCAGGTTGCCATCCAGTATCCCAGAAATCATTGTTTGGCTCAAAAATGTTACATCATGCAGGCCTCCGTTTGCCTAAAGTTCCTGTCATTTCATAGATGTTACATATGTACAAAGTACTGAGTAACATAGAACAGTTTAAGTAACATTCCCTGCTGCTGGATGACTACTTGAAACAGATATAGTGCAAATGCCACAGAACACACTCAAAGTGCTGTTTACTGCTGCCTTTGTTTCTAATTTAGTTTAAATTGCACTAATTTGTGAGACAATGAATTCCAGTCCATTTACTTCTCCCCTCCCCCATAACACTTAGCTTCCCTAGCTGTCAAAGTCCTGAGGGTAATTTGACCTGGTAATTCCATTGTTTGGCAGATCTCACCAGGGTGCTTGACTCATGTAATTTAATCTTTGCTCTAGCATTTCCTTTGTTAGAGGGGACATTTTTTTGCTGCACTATAGCCATGGCCTTACTTTACTGCAATCACATCCAGTAAGGTCTTGCACCAAGGAGCTAAAGAATAAAGCATTTATACTATTAACCAGTTTAGATCTTTATTAATTTAAGTGTTAAGGTATCACTTCATGCTTCCACCTTGTTAAAAATTGAGATTTACATGTGCCAAGTGTGTTGGTATGCAATGTTTGCCTTCATATGTTTTTACTCAACTGGTTGGTTTGCAAAAAAAACCCTTTGCAGTGTCACTGGAATCACATTGCTATATTTTCCCCTTCCTTTTTCTTGTGTCCAGAAGTCACTTATAACAAAGTAAAGTTTTTATTGATTTTTTTTTTAAATAAAGGACATCAAGGTTAACTTACCTTGAATCAGATAATGGATGCCACTGCAAAGAATTACTGTTGAAATATTTGTGCATGGACAAAATCCCTTACTAAATCTATTTGCCAGCCTCCAGTTCAATTGGTGCTATGGCTTTAATATTCTGGTGTGTTTGCTCATGCCTTCCAAATATCTCCACCATTACATACCAGTTTTGCAGTGTAGTAACCACCCGACATACCCATACACCTTTAGCCATCAATATGCAGCTACTCCTGTTCGTGTTGAGTATGTGAATTCATTTTCACACTTAAGGTGTGGAAGCTGCACTGAATAATTCTAGGTGCTTGTTCAGGTTTCACATGGTGCTTGCTTAGAGCTACTCTCATGTTAAGCCACTATGAATATGTTGCACTGCCACCTCTGATACCAGGGTAATGTTTTAATCTTTCTATTCCCACACTGCACACTAGCAGTATCTGGCGCAAATACAACAGAGAAGTATGCAAGCGATACACCACCTAAGCATCATTTACAAGTGTGCGTACCAAATATCTGTGTTTCCAAACATCGGTGTTACTACACTACTACTGAATAAAATGAACAGCACTCAGGCTAGAGGAAGGACAAGGGAGCCATGACATCACAGAATGGGTGGGTCTTATTATTTTAGTGAGAATCAGATGGCGACTGTGGTGATGTCACTTTGGGAGAGGGAACTGATTAAAAAAAAAAAAAGTACCTGCACTGCCTGGCCTCGATGATGTCAGTAATTGGGTGACTCCAGCAAGCTTTATTCAAACATGAGAGAATCATTTTGTAAGTGAAACTATCACAGTATGAGAAGGCAGGCTTCTGTTACAGAAGTAAGGGGAATTATAAAAATTGTAAATGCTTTACTGTTGTTGCTTTACAGAGGACAATGTAAATAGGGAGGAAAAGGGCCGTGAAGTTGAGGAATACATTAGAGAAACCTGTTGTACTCCTTTAAGCCTAGAGAATTATCCCTTGTGAGACTCAAACCCTGCACCTTGTGTTTGTAAGGCAAACACCTTAGCCATTAAGCCACCCTCCCAGTTTGGGTGTGTGAAAGGTGCTCTGAAGATTTGGAATCTGGCTGGCTGTAATATCCATTGCAGGATATAACCCATATAGATAAAGCTACTGCAGCAGTGATAAATATGATGAATATCCTGGAATTAGGTGTCTACAGACTGCCAGAACAGCAAACTTAAGGACTGATTCAAAGGGGGTGACTCAAGGCTCCTTCTTTTTCCCCCGAATATGAGTTAATGTTTCTTATGCAAGGAAGTGAAACAAATGCTAGTCCAAGGAGAACTTTATGGACATCAAAGTCCTTCCAAAAGAGAAGTCACTTGTGAGGATGTGTTTTCATTACTCCTATCCATCTAGCTAGAAAACTAGAAGCCAATGCCCTCTGAAATGACGTTCTCTAGCAGATCCAAAGGTATGAGTGACTTCCTTACTTTCTCAATTCAGCTGCCAGCTCACAACAGCTGGGGCACATGATATCAGAGTGGAAGGAAGACAGTAGGTTGGACACAGGGTCACTAATGTCAGAAAAAGTGTTTGTCAAAGGCAGAGCTGAGCGTTAGCTGGCTTGTACAGGATTTTGTGCCCAGATGATGAACAAGGCATGAATGTTCAACTTTCCCATCGAGACCAGTGTATCTGAGTTCATGACCAATAAGAGTTTCCTCATCCCTAACCAATAAGCCTAAATTGCCTTACTGTGGAAGAGAGAATAAGTTGGAGAATAAGGAGGAAGAAAAGGAAGTGGGCTACCCTGGACAAACTTCTCCACAGAACTGTTCCATAGAAGCTGAAAAGTCACCATTTTGTGTTGCTTACTTAATCATGGGAGGAGTGATGCTGAAGTCCCACAACCTACTGCAAACTCGGAAGGTTGGATGGTACCTCTCTAGCTCTCATCAATGCCATTCACCAAGGAGAAGGAGCACAATCCTTTAGTTGAAGAGGAGCTCTCTATGGGGGAAGGGGGTCTTTTGCAGAAAACAAAACAGGTTGAGGTTTTCAGTAGTGTCTATCCTCAATTTTTACCTATTCCTTTCACTTCAGATCCTGCCCAGCATTCCACACAGAATGCACATGTAGAGCTCATCACAATCACCATCCAATGGACCATACATTGGTCCAGATGTTTCTTCCAGCAGATTGCGACTCTGTAACCCAATCTCAAATTGTACAGGCAGTAATGGTGCAGTCTCTAACTGAGCTGTCAAGTATAGGAAAAACCTTCATACTAAAGACACTGAGACATAAGACATGGAAACTTTCATTAAAAAGTCTTATATTTGAGATCAAAACTAATCAAATAGCAGAAAAAAAATTAGGGAACAAACAGGCCAAGACCACTTTCCTAGCCAGACTGTGATATTAAGGTATCCACCAGCAGGAAACAAGCAAATTTCAAAGTGGGAATATCTGAAGAGAAAATCCCAATGCTGATTCAGTGTAGATCATTTTCACCAATACCAGACTAAGAAGGTTTACACTGACATTAAATGACTCTTTTGAGATGGCAGCAGTTGTTCAGCAACCTTGGCGATAGATATATATAAACACACACACACAGAGAATGAGATATAAATATACACACACACACACATATATATATATATATATATATATATATATATATATAGAGAGAGAGAGAGAGAGAGATGCATATATATTTTGTCTTTATAGTGCTCTGAATGAAAATGGTCACCTTTAATACTTTGCTGAAGTGCCTTGTGACTTTGTCATGAAGACTATAACATCTATATGTGTCTTTAGCATTCTCAGCACTTTGACCACATCCATTTTAACAAGGTTGCAATAATGTGGTAATAGTGCCATTTTACAGACTGTGTGGTGTTTTGCTTAGCTGACTGGTAATATAAGAATTTTGTTGCCTCTGTTGTTTTCATTAGCTTGTTCTCTCTCCAGGGACTTGTGTTTCTGACTACATTTACTTCTACAATATTGCAGTGGAGTTGGCTTTAAACTGTCTGCGACCATTTGGTTAATCACACTGGTAGCAGTGGAATTTAGCTTGTTTATTCCAGGGATCTTTAGGACTTTACATTGTGGCACCATATGGAACCTTGGTAAAAAAAACACAAGTCGAATATTCTTATCTGGGGTCCACCCTTCTAGCTCATTTATCATCAGTTGACTGTACAGAATGACTGAAGATATGCCAAAGTACTGTATACTGTCTTGAACTGCAATATTTGCACAATAAGTACTGGACTTAAAAAAAACCTTATATGTAGACAGAGCCTACAAAGAGGGAGGAAGGGTGGCCCAATGGTTAAAGTGTTTGCCTTACAAACACAAGGTGCAGGGTTTGAGTCTCACAAGGGATAATTGGCTAGGCTTAAAATGGCTTGCAAGGGCAGTTAGCTTAGTACTAATCTATGAACCTATGAGCCACTGGCACAGAGAGATAATACCCTGACTATGACTCAAGCAACTCAGTTTTGATTAGCAACTCATGTGTCTGATGGAGATGTTGGAGGAGGATGGGCATGTTCATGCTGGCTGGCTGGGTGGGGGCATCAGGGTCTTCCACTGCCACAATCCCTCATAGGAAAGGCAGCAACTTAAAGGACAGTGGTTGATAGGTGTTTGGCCAACAAATCTCTTCAGTAGTAACCTTCAATGAATATGCACAAGAGCAAGCATTTGCAAAAGAGAAGACATAGCTCTCAAGAAATCAGACAGAAATCTCAACAGAATCATGGACAAATTCAGAATTATTCAGGGCAATCAAGGGTACTTTTAAAATCTTACTACTGAACTTGAGACATTAACAGTGTAAGACAATGGGAATTAATATCCATTTTCTGAAGTAAAAGATGTGTACTTCCCTAATTATTAATATTAAGCGCAGTTCATTATCTTTTCTCCAAAAGTCATAATTTTTAGGAGGGATTAACAGGGAAAAAGTTACAATATGAGTCAAATTCAGGGACAGTTGAGAGGTATACAAGAAGACACTGTGGTCTCTGCAGTGATGTGGGACATACAATAGCCACTGAGGGGAGGGGGTTAAGGCATATTATACATGCCCTCATTACCAGAATGTCAGTGAGGGTACAAAATACACTAATAGCTGCCTGAATGATAGTGCCTTCAGATGGTTCTCACTTCCATGCTGGGTCCTAAACACAGAAGAACAAATACAATCATATGCATGATGGTGAGCAGGCACTTGGCCAAAATGAACATGTCCATAAGGTTCTTCAAGTTACACTTTTGTTTTTATGAACTTAATTTATAACCAGTTAGAGGACCAGTTTTGTTTTTTACAACTATAACTGCATATAACTGAGTTTGGCAAATGCAAGTTATTTTGTGTTATTTTGTAACTATGACTGCATTTGTTTTGCACTAGTTTTATTACAGTGGTATTACTTATGATTTTTTACTGTATTAATTTGCTTTGGATAAAATGTCAAGCTTTCAGAAGGCTGTAATTATATGTCATTGTTTCTAATTGCTGTCCTTCACTTGGATTCATATGAACTGTTTATTAAGTACTAAAAAAGCTGAAGCTAAAATATATCAGTAAGGTAAGAAGTTAAAGGAAAATGCTCTATGTACAGCAAATAGACAGCTAGAACTGGTAGGACACAAATATGGAAACCACTAACTAGCAGTTACCATGGCATGGAATGGTCCATTAAGCACCTGAGCGCTAGTTGAACCTGGGTTGCCTGGGATGTATTTGGGGCTTTATCCCTATATGTCACTTGTGATCAGCAGCTCATTTGAGTTGCATGTCAAATTCGCAATTTCTACAAAAGATTCACTTCCTTTAACATATAACTTCACATGGCTGATCAAAAAATAAAAAAATATTTCCAAAATTTGTGCAGCTTAACAAATTCTTACATAAAGCATTACATTCACCTTAATGTGAATAGCATAAACATATTTATAAATCCACAATGACAGTTTCCATTCTGTTTTTCCAACACAGAAAAGTCACAGCCATAACAGCTAGCTATAAACACTTTTTGTGAATTACAGTCATGACATGACTTTGCTCCAACACACCTAAGTGGGATAAAAAACAGTGGACTACCATTAAAATGCATCAACAATGTCACCAAAAGCTAAATGAATAAATACCTAAGGCTCTCTGAAAAGGAGCACATGCAGATAAACCACACAGGTGTTACAGTGAAAACATACTGCCTGGGAGTCCCAGATATTATAGGGAGTTGCAGCAGGCAAGCAGAGAAAATAGCCTATTTCCACAGGGCATAGAGATGGAGCTCTACTGACTGTGAGACAGGCAAACAGGTTTTGCTAAGCAGCACATACACTGGAAGAGTGAAGGGGTGTGGCCTGTTCAACCTCCTAGGGGGAAGGGAGGGTTTCACTCAGAGGCACACAGTTTGGTGTTATTGTTGTGGGTGGAGGGGCAGGGCTGCTTGCAGGAAAATGCCCCTTTCAGAAGTGATTGGACATAGCTGTCATGTCACCACTGCACGACCCATCTCCTGTACCTCACGAGCGCATGCATCCATAGGTCAAGATAGAAAACGGAAAAATATCCCTAATGACTGCCTCAATGACAACTCCTCTCAGTCACCTCTGGAAAGTGAAGAGAAAAAATTGGCTGATAGACTGAGACAGGGTCTAAATATTATTAGGCAGTGGAGGCAAAAACTGTAAAACAATTAATCAATAAAAATCAAGCAGAAAAGATACCACAGTATGAACAACCACTTGAGAGGTCATTTGGAGGAAGGAGATGCTTGACGCAAAAGGAAGTTGTGTCTTACCATAACATTCCATCTGTGTTGTAGATCTTCACTTATCCTTGATTGTGGGTTTGGTTCCGAATCTCAGAACCGACTTGGCCAATACTCCAGCTCGAGCCTTCCAAAAACTCTTGAGCTTAGCTCTACTCAAAATGCTCCTCTCAGGATTACCTCAGATTGAGCTTGCATAAGATAGTGACAGATAGGAAATAACAGATCAGAGACCATATCTGTAGCTGTAAAGGAATAATCCAATTTGTCGAGGCAGATCCGCTTCACCAAGTAGCCCAAAAGGCAGGGGAAGGAGGATGAGGATGTCAAGGATAAGTGAAGATCAACAACACAGAATTAAATGTTATGGTAAGACATAACTTCTTTATCTGAAGTTGTCAATCTTCAATTAATCCTTGATTGTGGGACAGAGTCCCCAGCTACCAAAATCCTGGTAGGTCTCTCGAAAGAATATTCTTGAGCACCATTGAACCAAAGGATACTCATTCCCCCACCAGATCCAGCTTGTAATGAGTAATAAAGGTATGCGGAGATGCCTAAGTAGCCACTGCACATATATCATCTACAGAGGCTCTGGCTTGGAAGACTGTGGAAGTGGCTAATGCTCTCATAGAATGTGCCTTTACAGGTCCTGGCAGTTGCATTTTCCTTTTGTTATAAATGAAGGTTATGCAGTCCTTCAGCCATCTAGCTAAAGTAACCTTAGAAACAGGTTTGCCCAGAGCAGCAGAAGAGAATGAAACTAACAGCTAATCAGATTTTCTGAATTCCTTTGCTCTTTGCAGGTAAAAATGTAATTGTCTGTAAACATCTAACAAATCCATGCAATATTCGCCTTTGAAAAATTGGAAAAAATACAGGAAGGTGTATGACTGACAATAGTGTCAGACACTACTTTTGGTAAGAAGGATGGATTTGTTCGCAAATATACCCTGTCCTTATGAAAGATTAAGTAAAGAGGCTTGCAAGATAAGGCCTGTAACTCAGATATTCTCCTAGCAGAAGTAATAGCACCCAAAAAGGAGGTTTTCCAGGACAAATACTTCAAATCACAATTTGCAGATGGTTCAAATGGGGGATTAATTAAGGATTTCAGCACCAGATTCAAGTCCCAAGGTGAAGATGGATCCTTATATGGAGGTCTAAGCAATAGAATTCCTTTCAGAAAAGCTTTGCACAGTTTGTGCGACATTAGAGCTGTGTCATTTGGACCATTATGAAAATTTGAAATTGCAGTTAGATGAACCCGTATAGTTGAAGAGCACTCCCTTGCATCGAAAAGCGATGCTAAAAATTCCAAAACCTTATGAATTAGTGCTAAATATGGGTCGAGATTACTGTCTGAAGCCCATTTCAAAACTTTTTGCCACTTGCTGCTGTATAAACATCTAGTTGAAGGTTTGTGGGAGGCTAAAACAATTTGTTGAACTGGGGCATAAAGTCTAGTATGCCTGGCAATCATTGCAACTGGAGAAGCCATAAAGTGAACTTGAGATTTTGAAGACTCAGGTGAATGAGTCCCTCTGGATGGGACAAAAGATCTGGAGCTGGGTCAAGTCCACAGTTCTTGAATTAGGTGAGGCCAGAGAAAAGGAAAAGACAACTGTTGAGGCCAGAAGGGAGCAATGACAATTATCTTGTTCTTCGACCTGTTGGCTTTCTTTAGAAACTGGGATATGAGTGGAATTGGGGGAAAAGCATACAGGAAACCAGAGGGCCAATCATGTAGAAGAGCATCTCTGGGTGACTCCTGCAAAGGGGGGATCAGGGCGAAGTAGCTGCTGCATTTGTTGTTCAGAGGAGATGCAGAGAGACTGCAGCAAGGCTGGCCCCATCGACGGAATATCCCTTTCGCCACCAAAGGATTGAGAGACCACTCGTAAGGCATGAGGATACTCCTGCTCAACTTGTCCAAAATTACGTTGGAGCTCCCAGGAATATGTGTTGCAACTAGAAAGCAGTTGGTTGAGATTGCCCATTGACAAACCCTGAGAGCTTCTCAACAAAGAGGGTAAGATCTGGTTCTCCCTTGTTTGTTTATGTACCAGACTACTGACATGTTGTCTGTTTGGATTGCAATTATTCCCGATGGGAGGTTTTCTTGGAATGCTTGCAACACTGGCAGCACTGCCCTCATCTCTAGAACACTGATGTGCAAATTGGCCTCCAACTAGTATCAAGTGCTTTGGACTGTCTTTCCCAGATAATGCCCCCCCAACCTATCCAGGATGTGTCTGTTGTCACTATAGTTTGGGGATGTGGACTGACAAAGGGGGACACCAAGTAGAATGTTGTTGGAAAGAAGCCACCAACTCAGGTCCTTTTGCATAAACCTGTGATCCAAATTTGATGTGACATGGGCTGCGTCATTAATGACAATTGTGACTCTAGGAGCCAATGAAGGATTAGCATGTGATACCTGGCAAGGGTAACTAAGGTAATGGAGGCCATCATAGATCCCAAGACCTGAAGTACCGATCTTGCGATCACTGTTCTGCTGTAAATGTTTTGGCAGACTTGAGATTTTATTCTTTGAAGACTTTTTTTGGGGAAGAGATGCAATGCAGGTGCTCGTGTCCAACACCGCTACTATGAACTCTAAATGCTGTATTGGCTCTAGATGGGATTTTTCGTAGTTTACAGTAACCCTTAATGAAGAACAAGTTTGAAGGACATAATCTCATGCTTGTAGCAGTAGATGCCTGAAGGTTGTGGTAATGATCCAGTCGTCTAAGTATGGAAACACCCAGAATCCTTGCAGTCAGAAGTGAGCTACGACCACTGCCATGCACTTGGTGAATACCCTGGGGGCTGTGGTGAGGCCAAAGGTCAAAGCTCCGAACTGGTAATGACTGGCGCCCAGCCAGAAGTGCAGAAATCGTCTGGAGCATTTGTCTATTTTTATATGATAATACACATCCTGAAGATCTACCGAGCACACATCCAATTGTCTCTCCCTAAGAATGAGAGAATAGACTGAAACATGAACATCCAAAATTTGGCATTTCAAACTGACTTGTTCAAGGCACCAAGAGCCAAAATTGGTCTCCAGTCCCCCGTCGTCTTTGGCACTAAAGAGAATCTTGAGTAAACAATGGATCCTATCTGGTCATGGAACTGTTTGGATGGCTCTTTTGCCGAGCAGTTTTTGAATTTCTATTACTGATGCATCTCTGTGACTGGCTGGAATATCCAGGATTCTCTTGGGTTGGTTGGAGAAGGGAATATAGTAACCTCTGGTTATGATCCTCTGCACCCAATTGTCCGTTGTGATAGTTAGCCAGGCAAGTAGGTGCAGGGATAGTTGTCCACAGACTGCCTCCAGAGGACAGCAATCGGGCCTCCGTTCAGGAGCACTGAAAGGAATTTCCAGGGAAAGAGCCACTGGAACCCTGACTTTGTGGGCCACCTCTGCCGTGGCATCTTCCATTATAACTCATTCTCAGCCCCGGGAGGAGTCATTGCCATGTGACTCCTGGAAAGGCCCTTGGGACTTTTTGAAGCATAGCTTAACTCCTCAGGTTCCTTCAGTAAGGCCGCTGGGGAGTGAAAAAATTTATACCCACAGCAGAAAGTGTCTTTCTATCTTTCTCTCATCTAACAAGGGTGTCTAAACTTTGGGTCCAAAAAGGGATGTTCCATCAAAAGGAGCATTGATGAAAGAAGACTTAAATGGCTCTACAAAGTCACGCAAGTGCATCCAGGAGTGTCATTTCATAGCTACATTGGAACCCACTGCCCTGGTCGTTCCTTCAGCTGCATGTGTGATGATCCTCATGGATGAATTACAAAGTGACCCAAGGGTTGCCAGCTGGGAAGCTACTTTTGCTTGATCTCTCTCAGCTACGGTTCCTGTCAAAGTAATTGATAGCTCCTTTATCAGATCTCTCTGAAGCCTGATGAAATGTGCCACGAAATTCAGGGACCTAAGCACGAAGGTCGATGAAGCATATATGCGCTTCCTCAATCTATCCATCATCTTAGGCTCCTTGTTAGGAGGATGGATAATAGGACTTTCATCAGCAAGTTCCTTTTTGGTGGCTGCTGCAACCACCATGGCATCCACTGGCACCACTTTAGCCCAATGCTGGTGACTTGTGGGAGCTGATTTGCTCGATGGAGTCTGGAATCTACGACGCCCACTAAGCAATTAGTTTAACGAGATCGTCAGTGGGCAGAGAAATCCAAGCAGTAGATGGTCAGGCATGGACTGCCTCTAGGTATACTGACTCCTCTGAGGAAGGTTGCTGGAAGTCCAGCCACCCCCTTGTTGTCACCAAAAGACATGTCTTCTGGGGGGGGGTGACATTCTCCTTCATCAAAGACAGAATCTTCTGTGAAAGACTCTTCTGGGTAGTCCAAGTGCTTCCTCTTGCACTTTCCTCTTCTGGGGTACCTCCTAGGTGGGACTGGCAGGGGAGGTGTCTGAAGAGGACATAACCAGCAAGGTTGAATCCTGGTTCCTGTGCTCACTGTCCCAAGTCAGAGACTGGAAGTAGCTCTGGGTGAGAGTAAGGACCAGGGGGTTGTTCTGACAAAAGAAGAATCAACTGAAAATCTGCAGTGGACAAGGTCCTCTCCATGGCCCGGAAAGCAGGTCCCCTCGAAGAGAAATGGGAGCCTGGAATCGAGAGACTGCTTCAAAACCATGGTCCCATCCCACACTGAGTGTACTGCCCCCGAGCCTGAAGCTGGAGTGGAACTTGTGTGTGACGAAGCCCCAAGAAGCATGGATGGCTCCGACAAAATCGTCGTCAAACCTCACACCCCCAGAACTGACACCAAAGCCTCGATCTTGAGAGGTCTCCAGTTCCGACAGAACCGAAGAGCTCAGGGTAGTTATCTGCATCAGAGACAAGACTCTCGATGGTGCCAGTACAGTCAACACTGGGACTGTCAGAACCAGGAAGGCTCAGATGGAGTTGGAGTAGGAACAACAGTCAGGTGAGAAATATGTAGGGTTCCAGAGCCAGAAGTGCTAGGAACCGAGGAAGTAGCTAGTCCCCTTGCTGCCATGAGTTGGTCCACCAGCCTCAGAACATTAGATTCCGTGAGGCTCTTGCTGAAGTGGACCAAGTAGACCAATGGGGACTGAGGTCTATGCAAAAAGGGACTTGGTGGTCGTTACACAAAAGGATCAGTTCTTGGGGAGTACCTAGTTCAAGGTAAGTTCTTGAAAGAAAACTCCTTTGGTTCCAAGATTGCTGGAACAGAGGAAGATGAAGTAGTCTGAGCCCAGGAAAAAGTTGGCGCTGCAGTTGTTGGTGCAGAAATAGGCACCAATGAAGATGGTTTCTTTCCCAATGGTTTCGCAGAAGCTGTGGGAACAGTACAAAACCTCACTTTTTTAACCAGAAGTTCTTAGGAAAGTGAAGGAACTGAGCGGCTTCTCTTTTTTGACCCCTCATGCCTAGAGAAAGAGGAAGAGAAGGAAGAGGAACTTAAATACATTTTAGAAGTCACAGATATAGCCTTGTCAAAGCTAGATTCTATCAAACCCTTAAGAATCAACTTATTCTCTCTCTCTACAAGGGCCTGGTGGCTAAATCCATCACAGATTGAACAGTCTTCCTGAAGATGCACCGGGCCCAAGCAGTACACACACACATCATGACTATCAAAATTTGGTAGTTTACAGTTGCACTTCTGGCATCTTTTGAAGCCAGAAGCGGCTTTAGACTTTTCAGCCATGTCAAGAAATACACACACACAAACTCACTATAAGGGAATAAAAGAAAAAAGGCAGCTAGTGTTCTTTTTTTTTTTCTTTTGGCATATCAACAATGGTATCAAAGAGTTACCGTAATGGTAAAGGAAACAGAAAAAGAAAGGGGAAAAGTACCAGCAATGGTATGGAAGATTACCAAATCGGGATAGGAACAGGAAGGGAGGTTATCAATGATGGTATACCAGAAAAAGGGACACATAGCAATTAAGTAAAGAAAAAGAGCTGACTAACAACAACTAAGGATCTAAAGAAATAAATATGAGAAGAAAAATATGAAAAATAGTAAATAAGACTCACAAATTGGAGAGATTGTTAGCGCAAGAGCCGAGAGGCAAGGAACGCATCTGGCACTTGAAGTGGCAAACGAGATCTAAATTAAAAAAAAATGCAAGGAAAACCAAAACCAATAAAAAATAAAATAAATGAACACTACGGTGCAAAAGAAGCTAAAGCAAGCTTGATTCAATTACGGCCACAAATCACAGACACTTTCTGTAAAAATAAAAAACTTAAAATAACAGTTAACTCACTTCTTAAAACATTTTAATACATGAAGCACTTTCATCCCAGATCATATAAGTGACTTCATCAGAGTAACCAATACAAGCACTGGATGCATTTTATAAAGCCACATGCCCACAAAAATAACATTGTAATCTTCCCAGACACAAGCATTCCATTTAAAGAAACATCATTCATTTTTAACTTTGTTTCATTAATACAACTATACCATAAAACACATCAGGGTAAAATTCAGCCTTTTTAATAGGTTTAAATCTAGACTTCCGAACATGACTGACCACAATCCTGTAAACCATAATTTAATTTAACATGATAGAGCTCTCAATTTATGAAAACTAGAAATAGAAATGGAATCATTCAATCCATTAAGGCCAGTGGCATTGGTTTTAATCTGCCACTCAGCCTCTTTACATTTGAGTTGTATTTCCCATGCCACCGCTCTAGAAGCTAGATACATAACATACACAATAAAAACACAAAAATCATGTCCATTATTCTGAATATGCCTCCATAGAGCAATTTTAGTATCTTTTTTCCTTATGTCTCTCAAGTGTTTACTGACTCTTTCTTTGATGGTCCTCTAAGTTTTATCCACAAAAAATGATGTACATTTAACACATCTAGCAATGTGCACCAATTTTTTAGTTCTACAGTTACACTTCGATAGACATCCAATTTTTCCATATGTTGTTATATCTATTTTGTCCTCCGCAAAAATAAATCTGAGGTAATCTTGAGAGGAGCATTCTGGGTAGAGCAAAGCATGGGAGTTTTTGGAAGTTGCGAGCTGCAGTAATGGTCGAGTTGGTTCAGAGATTCGGAACTGAACCCACAGTCAAGGATAAGTGTAGATTGACAACATCATAGATCAGACCATAAACTAATCACACTGGATGTCCACACCACACCACCACCTCCAACCAAGGAAACCACAGTGAAAAACTTTTCTATAGCAAACTTCACCTTTCTTAAGACAGAGGTGGTAAGTTTCACAGCCCCCTCGCTAAAGGATAACAGTGTCCAAGATGCAGGAACCTTTACAAATACACTCTATGAGCACCTACAAGGATGCATGGATCATGCCATCCCCTAGCAAAACCAAGACTCACTCCCTTAAGAGAAGGAAACCAGTCTGGTGGACCCCTGCCATAAACAGGCTATACAATAAAAGGAGGAAACTAGTTGAGAAAAAAAAGCAAATTCCAAGAAGGAAAGACATACCTGATCAGTAAGAAACTAAGGTCCCTCATAAAATGACCTAAGGCTAACTTTGAAAGAAAAATAGCCAAGGATTCGAAAGATAACCACAAAGCCTTCTTCAGCTATGTCAAGAATCTAAGTGGCAACTTGCAGATATGCTCTGAGCTAGTGTAAAATAGCACAAAATATACTGAACCCACTGATATTGCCAACATCCTGGCAGATAGATTCAGTGCAAACTTCACTCCCCTCTCACCCCCAAAAGGGCCCACAACAATACTGGAAAAGTGTAGTGTCCCAGAAATCACAGACGCACAGGTGAAAACAGCCCTTTCAAAAGCTAAAAGCAAAGCGTCAATGGGGCCAGATGGTGTCTCAGGTTGCGTCTTGCACGAACTACAGAATGAACTAACCCCCCCACTTAAACACACTGTTCAACCTCAGCCTCTCCACAGGATACGTGCCCATAGAATGGTGCATAGCAACGGTTATTCCTCCCCACAAAGGAGGGGCCACAACTGACCTTGGTAACTATCGCCCCATAAGCCTGACTAGCCTGGTCTGCAAGGCTATGGAGCGCATCATCATGGAACTGATTAACAAAGACATTGGGAACATCCAAACACCTGATCCAACCCAGTTCGGCTTTGTTAAGGGCAGATCATGCCTACTAAACCTGGTTGATTTCTTCGGGACAGTCACGAAGGCCACAGATGAGGGGAAGGTAGTTCACACAGCCTACCTTGACCTCGCCAAGGCTTTTGACACATTCCCCACTCGGGAATTATGGAAAAACTCACCAGCCTGAACATAAACCCCTACATCACAAAATGGGTTGCCAACTCTCTTACAGACAGAACTCACACGGTAAGAATAGCAGGCTCCAGGTCCGACTCTAAACCAGTCACAAGTGGTGTCCCACAAGGCTCGGTCCTGGGACCCTTACTGTTCGGGCATATACTTCTCAGAAGTACAGGCAAACACAGGAGGACTATGGCTAACCAAGTTCGCTGATGACTGCAAACTGGGAGCCATAATTGACTCTCCAGCTGACACGGACATTCTCCAAAAGGGCCTTACTGAGACGGACACCTGGTGTCAAAGTCATGGTCTCAAGCTACATGCCAAAAAATGCATAGTCATCCCGTTTGGGAAAAACAAAACACCCATGAATTACCATACAGGTGGCAGCCCCCTTAATAAAGAAGAGGTAAATAAGAGATCTGGGGACCCAAGTAGATGGTAATCTCTCCTTTGACAATCGTATTGCCAAAGTAGTTAGGAAATCCTTCTATGTATCCCATCTAATTACTAAAGAGTTCGCATCTAGAAATAAAGAGGTTATAGTGCCCCTCTACTCATCACTCATCAGACCCATCATAGAGTACAATGCCCCATTTGGGATGTACCTCACAAGACACTTCCAACAGCTGGAAAGACCACAAAAGTACCTCACCAAGAGGATTACTGGCCTCAAACATATATCCTATGCAGCCCGACTGGAAAAACTCCAGCTGTACTCAGTCGCATATCGCTTACTCAGAGGTGATCTCTGCCTGACTTACAAAGCCATGTCCAACTCAGAATTGATGGACATGCGCCACCTAAAGAAATCCAAGTCACTGCGAGCCACTCGCTCTAGTGAACTAAACCTCGCCACAACAATAAATAGAACATGTTGGAGGGATAGATTCCTGTCACAGAGACTCCCCATGCTTTGGAACAAAATTCCTAACTACATTAGGCAGAGCCCCTCGCCACAACAATAAATAGAACATGCTTGAGGGATAGATTCCTGTCACAGAGACTCCCCATGCTTTGGAACAAAATTCCTAAGTACATTAGGCAGAGCCCCTCACTAACACTCCAAGAGAAACCTTGATGAGTGGATGGGTAATAGAAAACACACCCCTGGGATCACTTCATTGGCTCTTATTGACAGAAGCTCAGTTAATTAATCAATGGGGCGGTGAAAGCTGACACACTCTGGCTAGTCTTATAAATGCTCTCGGGCAGATAGCCTAGTACCTACCTATGAACCTATCAGATGTGATACTTTGAAGATAATAAGAAGTCTCTACAGCAGTTGACACTAGTCCCCCAAGTGTCTACAAGTCATCAAACATGATGCCAAGATTCATCACATCCTCATAAAACTAAGCCTAGCACCCCTGTAAGTTATAACAGGCTTGGGAGCTGGAAAGTAAAATTCACTCAAGGTAGCATAAATGGCCATGGAAACCATCTTTGATGTGTAAAGACTCGGGTGGTTGGCAGTCATTCAGTTTTGGATGAGTTTCAAGTCCTCATCTGATGAATCTGCAGTAAACATGTCTTGACAGAGTGGTAAAAGCTGTACAACACTTGTCTAACCAGCGATTTTGAATGAGTGCTTCCACTTGGTGGAATACATAAATGAAACCATTCAATGAGTTCAACCACTGATTACCTCTATGTTTGCAAAATGGAAGCTGTTACAGATGATTTTCAAATGCATCTTTGCTATTTGTACTAAGGTGAATGTTAATGTTTTATATAAGCATTTATTAAACTGTAGCAATTTTAGAAAATTTCTATTTTTGTGTTTAATCAAGCCAAGTTGGGTGACTGGCACTATTTTGGAAAAATCTGATACAGATGGGAGATCAGATTAGATATTAGCCATCTACCAGTGTATATCAAAATTGTGGTAAAATTAAAGCCTGTGAAATGAGACATTTTTCTAGTTTATCGTTCAGACACAGATGTTCTTCTGTACGTCAGCTTTATTATATACATTGTGCAATATATGTTTTAAATATTTTATAACTTTATATCACATTTTATGACTAATTAATTTATACATCACATAACTAGTTTCAGTGTTATCATTTAAATAATGGAACTGTGATTCTTGGTTGTTCGGATGAAGTATATTTGTGGCATCTGAGACAGCACTGCATAATATGTCCATACATATCACTGTTCTGCCTGCCTCTGGGTTATTTGTACACAAACTATAAGGGCTAAAAAAACTATCATGGAAATATAAGGCTAGGTTTCTTAAGCTGCTCACAGATAAACAGCTTGGTAAGTACATATGAACCCAAGCCTTTCTTGTTGGCAGTTAATCATAACTCTTAACTTCTTAGAGCAAAAAACATGGACAAAGACAAAAAAAAGACAAAAATAATGAGGGAAGGGCCACAAATAGGGACAGGTTTTAATCTTAAAAACTTAAAAAGTAAACAGAATAATGTGTTTTATATTTGAATGCATTTTCAGAAGGATATGAACTCTGAAACTCAAATTTCTGTCATTACTTAGTGACTTCAGTCCTCAATGATTTACTAGAAAATGATAAATTTTATGAGGAACAGACCAGAAATATGAGGCAAAGATTTGGACAGTTGAGAGGTATGCAGGCAATTATTTTTAAAATGGAAGCATAACAAAGTCAAGAATAAAAGCATCTAAATGTTTACACCAAATTCAGACAGCCACCTGATGTAAGATAATGCTACCACTACCTTCAAGAAACATCATCTAAATGTTTACACCAAATTCAGACAGCCACCTGATGTAAGGTAATGCTGCTACTACCTTCAAGAAACATCATCTAAATGTTTACACCAAATTCAGACAGCCACCTGATGTAAGATAATGCTGCTACTCTCTTCAAGAAACATCATCTAAATGTTTACACCAAATTCAGACAGCCACCTGATGCAAGATAATGCTACTACTCTCTTCAAGAAACATCATCTAAATGTTTACACCAAATTCAGACAGCCACCTGATGTAAGATAATGCTGCTACTCTCTTCAAGAAACATCATCTAAATGTTTACACCAAATTC
Source organism: Protopterus annectens (assembly GCF_019279795.1). Lineage (NCBI taxonomy): Eukaryota > Metazoa > Chordata > Ceratodontiformes > Protopteridae > Protopterus > Protopterus annectens. The sequence continues at coordinate 1,789,034,935 of NC_056729.1, forward strand.
AGACAGCCACCTGATGTAAGATAATGCTACTACTTTCAAGAAACATCATCTAAATGCTTACACCAAATTCAGACAGCCACCTGATGTAAGATAATGCTGCTACTACCTTCAAGAAACATGTCAAGAGAAAATATTTGAGACCACAGTATGTTGTTTTAAATGTACCTAATTTCCACTGCAAGGAATTCCACTTTTTTTTTTATAATTAGTACCTTTCTGATTAGATCAGTTCTAGTTATATGCATCTTTATGAAACTAAATTTATTCTTACAAAGTGGTGAAAGTAACAAATCAGCAAAAAAAAAATAAGACTGTATGCCAAATTTTTGCAAACCTGATCACAATGCTAGATATCAAGTTGGGAGGTAAAACTGTGAAAGAATGCATGGATTTAAGAAACAGGCAGACCCTAGGGCATGTTGAATTACTTTAAAATGACTGCTGAAAAGGACCTGTAACTGGAGTTATGAAAGACACACCATTAAAAGAAATTCAGCAAATTAAACTTCCAACACTTTAATGGACAAAGGAAATGGTCTGACTGTAAAGTCTTTGGCAGTGTATATTCACAGCCTCTAATTCTCAAGCATTCTGCTCTGAACTATGTAATGCTTCAGGGAACAACACTTAGACCAGCATGTAATGTAACCCTGCCAGCAAATGAAATACAAATCTAAATACAGTGAGCTTGGGGACGTACTTCTTTTAGGCAGGTTTCACTTTTTAGTGCCAGAACAAGTATTTTACAACTCTATTGTTCTAAAAAAAGTAGTAGTTTACAGAAAAGAGAAAGGTAATGTGTTAATAAATTTCTAAGTGAAACAGAAACATAAAACCTGATTCCAGAAAATGACTGTTATGCTCATTCACACTGTCTATTTTTGCTGCACGTTGCAAAAATGGTAGTTACTTACTTGCCATAATGATGGATTCTCCAATTCAAGTCTGTTCTAAATGACTTTTCAGTCAGATCCAAGCCAGCAAAACTAGTATAACATCATCAAGTCCCTTTAAGAAATATTTTCCCATAATGCCCCTTGTGTGAGAAGATACAGCAAATAAAGTTTGGCTCCAATAAGAGTAGGCAGACTCAATGCAATCCATGACAAATATGGAAATGTCCTTCAGGCCATACAAATTTACAAGTTTGGAAGGGGGTCAGAGGGTTGGTTGTTCTATCAGATGGATGTGAAAGAAAGCATCCAATGTTATGATAAGTACATAACTGCCATATCTTATTCATTCTGACTGTCCGATATGACTTATGGGTCACAATCCCCAGCTACAGGATACCTGGGTGGCATCATGACAGGAGAACTCTGAGAATAGTTATTTCAAAAGAAGCCCTGAATTTGTAATGTTTAACAAAAATATGCAACATAGACCATGTTGCTGCTGAGCAAATCTTGACAAATGAAGAATTCCTAAAAGAAGGCTGTGGAAGTGGCAATAGATCTGGTGGAGAGAGATTTGGGTTGTTATAGTCATGGGTGAACGTGAGCCAAACAGACAAAAAAATGAAATCCATAAGCCTCCCACAGAAAGAGTGACTTTGGACACATTGACCCAAGTTTGTTGAAAAGGAATACAGAACTATGAGCCTTTTTTAAATACTGTGCAGGTAAAATCTAAGTTATATTCAAGTACACATATGACAAAGTCCAAGTACATGCTGCAGCAAATGACTTGGGATATACTTTCCTGGACTATATGAAGAGACATGACAAAGTTCTCAGAATGTGATAAAGGCAGGAATGAAACTAGCCATCAGCAGGATTCCACCACTACCAAGAATGATACTGCAATATGAACAAAATATTATTGACTTCAACAACTGTCTCAGCTTCTTGTGTATATACCAGCCTGGGAGGAGATGATATACAATCCTAACAACTTTGTCAGGGATGGCCTGCACCTAGCTCTCCAAGGCTTTCATATAATGGCCAAAGACTTTTCCACCCATATATTGCCTCTTATAGGCAATGCCATTCTTCAAAAGTTTCTAACTGAACAAAACATAATCAAGATAACATGCAGATACTGTTTGCTCAATGTTATGAGCCTTAACTAAAAAAGTACAGTTGTATACACTTATCATTAATGTAGATGTTAGAGTGTATTCACTGTTGCAGTCATTACATTTGGGTAATTTGCTGGCAGGTTGCCCTCAGTCGGCCTGAATTCCAAAGTCTTGGGTCCTCCGTCAGTTGCTGTCTCCTCTTCCATGACGTCAGGTCGTCAGGGGTATAAAACATACAGCCGACGCCATTTTCTTTAGTTTTTCTTGCTCCCGATGTCAGGTGCCCCCACAAAGGTTGCAAAAAAAAAAATATATATATATATATATATATATATATATATATATATATATATATACACATGCATCAATAAAAACTTCACCTTCATCTACAAGCAAATACACCACATAGGTTGTAGAAGATAGTGAAGGAAAGTTGGGAGGGTGGCCAAATGGTTAAGGTGTTTGCCTTACAAACACAAGGTGCAGGGTTTGAGTCTCACAAAAGATAATTGGCTAAGCTTACAATGGCTCACAAGGGCAGTTAGCCTAGTACTAATCTATGAACCTATGAAAGATAAACTCCAGAATGACAGGGGGATGGCGGGAGGGTAACCTGGACTGCAACAGTGAATACACTCGAACATCTACATTTATGGTAAGTGTACACAACTGTACTATATTCTTCATGTTTCACTGTTGCAGTCATTACATTTGGGTAGAATCCCAAAGCTCTGGTTGGGAGGCTGGAGCTAAACAGCATTAGGAGTGGTTATAAGGCCCTGCAGAACTGCAGTGGCAAAGACTGCCCTGGATTTAGAGTAGAGAGGCAAATGATAATGCTTTGTAAAGGTGTGAACAGAACTCCAAGTAGCAGCCTCTAGAATGTCTTTGGTTGGTACTCCCCTTAGAAAGGCTGCTGAAGTAGCTGCAGCTCTGGTGGAATGAGGCCTAATGCCCTTGGGCACAGGTTTACCATGGTGTAAGTAGTAGAAACAGATGCAGTGGCTTATCCACTTTGAAACTGTCTGCTTTGATATAGCCTTGCCTTCTGATCCTGCAGCATATGTCACTAGTAATTGCTCAGTTTTTCTTAGAGCTTTAGTCCTGCTTAAGTAGAATCTTAGCTGTCTGTGTACATCCAAGGAATGCAGAATTCTCTCCCCCTTGTTCTGCAGATTTGGATAAAAGGTTGACAGATTAAATGTTTGGTTAAGAGCCACACTGGAAACCACCTTAGGCATAAAAGTAGGATTTGTCCTCAGAGAAACCCTGTCTGGGTAAAATATAATAACAGGCTCTACAGCCATGAGGGCCTGTAGCTCTGAAACTCTTCTTGTTGAAGTAATTGCTAGTAGCAGAGCTGTTTTCCATGATAAGAACTATATCAGCTGTAGCAGCTGGTTCAAATGGAGGCAGGGTGAGCTTTTCCAACACATAATTGAGGTCCCATGCAGGCAGTGGTAATCATCTAGAAGGCCTTAAATTTTTGGCTCCTCTAAGATATTGCTTTAGTAAAGGATGAGAAAAGATTGGTGGCTCTGAAATGGCAGAGGCATGTATTTTAATTGATGAGAAAGATGGGCCTTTGTCAAGCATCTCAGTTAAGTATTGAAATATCTGAGGAATATTTGGTTCTGCTGTATCAGTTCCTTGTGCTTGATTCCAAGTACAGAATCTCTTCCATTTGTCAGCATAAGATTTTCTAGTACTACGCCTTCTGGCTTCCAAAATGACATCCATCACAGCTTTACTGAGAGGAGTTGTTTGTATGATTACGTGATCAGCCATGCTGCCAGGTTCAGAGTCTGTAGTTGATTGTGCAGGATCTGATTGTTTTGCTGGGACAGTAGTTGTGGTCTTTGAGGCAAGGTCCAAGCTGGGTAATGAGACAAGTTCCTTAGGATTGTGTACCAGTACTGGCAGGGCCAATCTGGGGCAATTAGTATCATCTTTGGTTTCTCTTGTCTGACTTTTAAGAGGACCTTGGGGAAAAGAGGCAGAGGCAGAAAGGCATAAACTGATAGGGTTTTCCAACTGAAGGACAGGGCGTCCACTTTCCATGCTTGTCTGTGATAAGTCCTTGTGCAGAAATTTTTGCAATTGATAATTTTGAGGAGAGGCAAACAGATCTATGTCTGGGCGCCCCCATTTCTCTGTTATCATGCTTAAGACTTGTGGATTTAGTTTCCACTCGTGAGGATCCATAAGGTTTCTGCTTAAATCGTCTGCCAGAGTGTTTTGTTTTCCTTGCAGGAATTGAGCTTGAAGATCTATCTGGAAGGTCAAAGCTGTGTCCCACAGTGCCATGGTGAATCTGCATGGGGGTAGGAGTGTGTGCCCCCTTGCTTGTTTATATACCACATGACTGTGGTGTTATCCGTCTTTATCAGTAGTTGTCCTGGATGAAGTAAACTCTTGAAGGCTGTTAGGGCATTTTGAACAGCTAGCATCTCTTTCTGGTTGATATGCAGATGCATTTGTTTTGGTGACCATATGCCCTGAATGCATCTTCCTGCCATGTGGGCCCCCCCAGGCATAATCTGATGTGTCTGTTGCTATGGTTTGGCTGGCAGGGGGTAGAGTGAATGGCCATCCCATGCTTTGGTGACATGCCTTTGCCCACCACAGAAACTCCTGTTGCAGGCAGGGAATGAGAGGAATCATTGTTTCCAGACTGTGAGAATGCTGACTCCATAAACTTTTTAGGTAGCATTGAAGTTTCCTCATATGCAGTCTTGCATATGGAATCAGTAGGATGCAGGATGCCATGAAGCCCAGAGCCTGCAGAATTTGTTTTGCAGAAGACTGGATTTTTGTTGCCATCAGTTTGAAGTAAGTAGTCAGTTGCCTTTGCTTGTCTGGCGTGAGGTAAGCCATCTGGGCAGTTGTATTTAAGCTTGCACCCAGGAATGTTATCTTTTGAGAGGGTACCAGTTATGATTTCTTTTCGTTTATTGTGTACCCTAGGCATGTTAGAAGCCTTTTCACGAATGCCAGGTGTCGAAGAAGAGTGTCCTTGTTCCCTGCTTGAATGAGACAATCGTCCAAGTAAGGATATATTTGTATACTTTTTTGTCTGCAAAATGCAATTACTGGTGACAGGCACTTGTAAAGACCCTGGGCGCAGTAGATAAGCCAAAGGGCAGAGCAGAGAATTGGTAATGCATTAAGCCAGCATTGAATCTGAGGTATCTTCTGCACGACTGTCTTATTGGGACATGCAAGTATGCCTCTTTTAGGTCTAAAGTCACCAGCCAAGCATTCTTGCCCAGCATGGGCAGAAGCTGCTGCAAAGCCAGCATTTTGAATTTTGGAATGTCCAGGTATGTGTTCAAAATTGATAAATCCAGTATTGGCCGCCAGGCCTTGTCCTTTCTGGGTACCAAGAACAGTCTTGAGTAAAAACCTTGTCCTTTTTCCTGTTCTGGTACTGTCTGAATGGCCCCCATATCCACGAGGGACGTAACCTGTTTCTGTGCCTCTGCCCATTGATTTTTTGGCAGATCTGGCCAACCATTTGCCATTGGCAGAGTGTGGAAATAGAATCTGTATCCCTGTGATACGATGTTTAGTACCCACATGTCCTGGGTTATTAACTGCCAATTTTGAGCAAAAAGTGCAAATTTTTCCCCTATGGGTGCTGCTAAAAGATAAGTGCTTGGTGCAGGCAGAGGGAAGTCATTGGGATTGCTTTCTGTAGGTTTGCGCTTTATCTCCTCCAGATTTGGAGGTGGAAGCGCCCCATTGCTTTGACCTGTACGAATCTTGCACCTGGTATCTGGAACCCTTAGGGCGTCTGGATTTGAACCTATGAGCTCTGTCTGACACAGGAAAGGACCAATTATTTGTAGGCCAGTGTCTACTGAATATTGGTGGCTGCACTTGCAAGAACTCTTTAACAGTTTGCATAGACTTAGCTTTGTCTTCCATTTTCTTTAAAACCTCTTCTGCCTTAATACCAAACAGAGAATCATGCTGTAAAGGTGCATCTAGCAATTTAGCTTTAACATGATCAGGCAATTTTTTTCCCTTTAACCAGGCATGGCTCCTTATCACCGATCCAGTAACTGCGGCTCTGCAAGAGGCCTCTAAGGAATCAAAATCACACTGCAAAGTATGCTTTCCAACTTGTTCAGCTGCATGCAATAATTCCTGCAATTCTTTATTTTCTGCACATTCTGAAATCAACATCATTTTCTGTTTCAGCAATCCCATAACATGTTGTTGGTACTTAAGCATATAAAATTGACAGTTTAAGGCCCTGACTGCCAAGGTTGCAGATGTATAAACCCTTTTTCCCCATCTGTCCAGTGTCCTTGAATCTCTATCAGAGGGGGTAGGATTTTTTGCTGTTGAGGCCTTAAATCCCTTTGGACCCTGTGAAATAGTTTCAGGATCAGCAGCAGGGTTTCTAAATAAAAATTTATGTGAGTCAGGGACCCTGTAATATCTGTCATGCTTACTGGGATCCGGAGGTAAGGAGTCAGGGGATAAGCTTGACTCCGAAAACACATCATCCACAATGTTTAAAACAGGGGGAATGGCTAAAGGCCTGTGCTGAGGGAGAAGAAGGAAATCCTTGAGCCTCTTTTTTGATTCTGAGAAGTCTTGACTCTCCCAGTGAAAATGCTTCCTCAAAGTATGCAAGGTTTCTCCAAATGAATAATCCTAAGGATGAGATGCAGATGGAATAGATTCCTCAGCATAAGAATCCTCACAGGGAGGCATAGATAATTCTTGATCAGAAGAGTAATCAGAAGAAATAGAAACCTGATCTGAAGATTCATACTCAGTGTCTTGTCTAGGCCTCTTTATCAGGAGGGGGATGGGTACACCTGATCAAGGTAATAAGGTCTTCAGCCATTTTGATCATCTGTTGTTTAGGCATAGAGGCCTGTGCACGTGGCTCATGCATCCGTTTTATAGTTTTAGAAGTTGCTTTAGTCTTTGGTTTTGCAGCTTTCGTCGGTTTGATATACAAATGTTGAGGTCTGAATACACCCTCAGAAGCCGGTGCCTGCTCAGCGGCTCTGGACCCATCCGAGGGAGATACATCCGTCGGTCCAATACCTTGAGTATCTTGTGGCATGCCGGACTCCACATGGGTGTCGGTAGAGGCCTGCGACTCGAAGGTAGCGGGTATCAGGGGCTGTGAAAGCACCTCATTGAGTACCGGCGGACCGGCGACTGGCTTAGAAGCTTCGTCGCTTTTGGATCTCGATTACATTTCTCTGTCCTTTTTTTGCGTTTTTTTATGTACTCTGGTAGTCGGATTACTATCCGACGACATTTCTGGGTAGTTAAATCTGTTTCCAAAATACGTTTATGCAAAAATATACTGACGCTTAATAGTGCGTTGGTTAAATCTAGCACAAAACCGACAGCCAGGCAGGTTGTGATCAGGGCCTAGGCAAGGAATACGGTATAAAAGGAAATTCTTATGAGGTATTTGCTTTCCACAAGTAATACAATTATTAACTTTTTCTGACATTGGTAAAAAGCAAGAAAAAAGTTTCCCCAATGGGGTACTTAGCTTTAATGAAGACTTCGGTTCTGAAACTCAAACTCGAATATTTCTGTAGTCGGCCGACCGGCACTTGCGAAACGCGCAGCAAGAAAGACTAAAGAAAATGGCGTCGGCTGCAAGTTTTACACCCCTGACGACCTGACGTCATGGAAGAGAAGACAGCAACCGATGCAGGATCCAAGACTTTGGAATTCAGGTCGACTGAGGGCAACCTGCCAGTAGATTACCCAAATGTAATGACTGCAACAGTGAAACATGAAGAACATCTCCACTGTGTATAAGTACTGCTTATCCTGGATTGCACTGACATATGTATCATCAAGGAGACATCGTTCAAGACCAGTGAGAGCACCCCATCAGTGCTGGGTTTCACATGTTCAGGCTCACCACACAAAATGAAGGCACTAAAGGCAGCAGTGTCTCTAGTAAAACAAAATCTCACCTACAGGCTTGTGAAACAGGATAACAACCTGAAACTCCTCCACATCCAACTTACAATTAACAAAACTCCTTTATCCCATCATAGTTGACTCTAGACCCCCTGTATACCTCCCTCCCGGCCCATACTTCCTCGAGTACTTCAACGATCCTTTCATCAACTGGGATGCTTATACATACCCTAACATTTACCTCCAGGGATTTCTGAACTTCATAAATACAAACTCTCTGGAACAGACAAAACCCTGGACTTGGCCCTCATCAATATGGGGCAGCTCTGTTTCGTAACAGTTTTAACTTCCACCCTAGTCAAATTGGACCATAAATCAGTCACATTTGCCATAAGACTGAAACATCATCAGATACCTCAGTATTCAGAGATTACGCAAAGTCTAATCTACTAAAGCTGAATATGATCTGGCTACATTTACATTCCCCTCCAATATGATGATTCCATTACATATGCAAAATCCTTTACCAAGAGCTTTTGTGCACATGGGTAGCTGCATCTGTTCCCCTCAAAAGTAAATATAATGTCAACTTTAAAATATATATTTAGATTCCACCCTAGGGATTTAAAAAGGCTGCACAACAAAAGGAAAAAAAAACTAATTGTACTCAATAATAAATCTAACTCTCATCATGTCAAAAATGCTCCTGCTAAACTTAACAAGGAACCAAATCAACCAAAGCTAGATATGAAGTAAAAATAGCCACTCAGGCAAAAGACAATAAAGACCTATTTAACTTTGTTACAAACATCTGAGGCAATGTCCAGCACTGCACAGACCTAAAAGTAAATGATATCACACACTAACACACTGAGTACATAGCCAATCTACTAGTGGATAAATGTAGCTTTAATTTCATCTCCCTCACTCCCCCCATACCATAGCTAGGGTGGGGCGAGAGGGACAACTGCCCCGAGCAGAAAGTGTTGTGGAGGTGCAATCAACTGATCACAATCTCTCTTTAATACAATATCAGCTTTTAAAAGCCTACATTGAATTTACCTGTAGTGCTTGGTGTGTGGTCTAATCTGTAGCAAGCAGTTTGCTACAATTTCAAAGTTAAGAAAAAAAATTAACTAAAACCTGAGCACTGTAGCGGTTTACTATATTTGTAGCAAGTAGTTTGCTACAGTTTAAAATAAGCTTTTTTTATTTTAATAAAATATGTTGAAGGAGGGTTGGAGGTAGGGCACAGAAATGGGACCTGAATGGCTGGGACTGGCAAAAGTGAGGGTGGGGCCGTCATGCATCTGGCCACCTGACTGATGTGCCAGCAGAAGGAACATTCATTTACTTTGCTCTTCAGTGGAAGACCTGGGGGGCAGGGCATAGATCTAACTGTAATAAGGCAATCACCTACAATATAGCAATCAGCTTATTATAGTGAAGGGCTGTTTTTTTATGCTTTTCACTTGAAAGGCTGAGGGGGTGCTGGTTCGTGGTACTTGCCCAGGGTGCTGGCTGAACCAGTCACGCTTCTGACTCTCCCTATCTCATACTCGCATCTACAACCCCCCCCTCCCAAATCTCCTAAGAGCAAATCCTCAGAAGTACTTTCAAAGGCTAAGAACACTACATCTATGACATCAGAAAACATACCAGGCTGCTCTCCAGACAGCCTGAATCAGGTCTATATCAAAACATCAAAGTTTTAATACATACGAACATAAGTAATCTACAAACTTAGCCCAAGCCAATTTGGTTTTATCATGGATACATTCTGCCTGCTTAACCTGGTCATCTTCTTATAAAAGGTTACTGAAGCAATGGATGACAGCAAATCAGTATACGACACATATCAAGACCTCACAAAGTCATTCAAAACCATCCCATACTCAGGTACGGTTGATAAACTCTCCCAGCTAAATCTTAATCCCTATGTAACTCTTCGGATAATAAACTGGAAAGCAAACCACTTCCAAAAGGCATGCTAGTAGTGGGGTACACCAGGGTTCAATACTTATGTCACTCCTTATGGCATTTAGTTCTCAGAGGTCAAAGCTTATGTTAAGGCTTTATGCCTGACCACATTTACAAATGACTGCAAATGTGAAGCAATCATAAAATCTCCAGAAGACATCAAGATCCTCTCCAAGAGGTTTTTCCCAAATAAATAGCTGGTGTCATAACCATGGACTAAAACTAAATGCCAAAAAATGTATATTAGTCTCCTGTGTTAAGTATGATAATCCAAGAAACTATCACATCAATGACAGAAGCCTGAAAATTGATCCAGTATTTAAGGATCTGGGAACCATCTATACACTACTGTAAGAAAGTATTTTTTCACTGTGCAACTTATTAAGCCAATCATTAAGTATATTGCCCCCTTCAGTATATATTTGTTCAAACACTTAACACAACTTGAGTGACCATAAAGCCTTCTCCAAATAAAGTCAAGGACTTAAATCATAAAAACTACACTGACCATCTCAAAGCTTTACCAATCTTCTCAATATCATACAGGCTACTGAGGGGCAATCTCTTTCTCACATACAAAGCCTCAACAGATGCTATCTTCTCAGATCTACCACACTTCCACAGGACCAATGGTGGCATAACCATCAGCTCAATAGATCTTAATTTCTTCTGTAACATAAATAGAACATGATGGAAAGATAGCTATTTATCACAGAGAATACCACTTCTTTGGAATTGTGTTCCTCTACATAAAGTGCTTATTACTTTATTTACTCTGTTCAATTGTAATCTGGATGAATGGATAGGAAAGTGCAGATTCACCTCCTGGTTTAGCACCCTTACGGATAGGGGTAACATGCAACTGTTTTACCTGGTTCTAGGGTTATTTGTACTTAAATTAAAAGGGCTAAAAATTTCATAGGAAAGCAGGGCTAGGTTTCTAAAGATTCTCATGGATCAATACTTTAGTATGTACCTATGAACTTATGAATGATTTGGAAAGAAGACTGCCAAGTGAATTGGTTGTTTTATGTTGTCTCTGATGCCAATTTGAGAAGAAAAGAGGGATTAGTACGGAGGGACACCCTGTCCTTGTGAAACATCAGATAAGGGAATATAGAAGACAATACTTGTAACTCAGACACTCTCCTGGCAAAGTGACAGCAATGAACAACGAAGTTTTCCAGGACAGAAACTTCAATGTGCCAAGGAAGCTGACTTGAAAGGAGACTTGGTTAAGGCTTCCAGCACAGAGTTAAGATCCCCATGGAGACATTGGCTCCTTAACTGAAGGGCAGAGCAGAAAGACTCTCTTGAGATAGGCCTTACAAAGTTTATAAGAACACAAGAGTGTGGGCTTTATAATCTGCATGAAAATATGAAATGACTACTAAATGTACTTTAATTGTAGAGAGGCTAGAACCAAAGTCATGCATGTTAGCCAGGAAGCATAATTTATCCTGTTGACATGCAGAAAAGGGTCTATGTTCTGAGAAGATGCACAAATCACATAACATTTACACTTCCCATGATAAAAACTTGCAAGTGGATTTCTTTTGGGAAGCCAACAGAATTCTAACTACATCAGTGGGTAAAGGTGGCTTACTGGCCATCACTGGGATGTGGAGAAATCAAATGGATAGTAAGAGGTTGAGAAAATCTGGGCAAAGTCTCCTGGATGAGTGGAAAAGTAGATATTGTCTGGAATCCAAAATCCAGAGGGCTCCCTGATGTGAGTCCTTAGAAGGTGGGAATACAAATCTGCCTGGGCCAGCAGAGGGGACACTGAGGATCACTGCGGCTTTGCATTGATCTCTTTCTGCAGAACTTTGTGAATTAAAGGCAGGGTGAATACGGATAAAGAATCCTAGGAGATCATTGTTCAACCAGAGCATCTCTCTCAGGAACTGTCCCTCCTGAGGAAACATGGCAAAAAACTTGCTGCACTTGATATTGGACGGAGAAGCAATATATCACAGCAAGAGAGGCTTCAGGTGCTGAGAATCTGTTGCACCACTGCTGGACTGAGAGACCACTTGCAAAGCATTAAAATGGATCTGCTCAGCCAGTCTGTATATGAAATAGACTTCCAGGGATGGGAGTAACTACTAGAAAGTAATGGCAACTATAGCCCAACTGCCATACCTTCACAGCTTTCCAGCATAGAAGGTAACATCTGGTCCCCCCTTACTGCTTGATGAACCAAACTGCCATATTTTGTCTGTTTGGATAGAAATCTCTTGGAGGAAGGGAGTCCTGAAGTTCCTGCAGCAAGAGGAGGACTCGCACAGCACCAAAACACTGATATGAATGTTGGCCTCTTCTGGACTCCATACTCTCTGACTATATTCCCTCTGCAAAGCCCCCTCCTCACCCCAAGGAGGAGGAGGAGGAGGACACATCCATAACAGCTGGTCAAGGACAAACTAGAGAAGTGCAAGTTTGTGTCCAACAATAGCATCCAAATGACCAGATAAGTTCTTCTAGGTTATGAACAAGTTTTAATATCAAGCCTCTCCAGTGAATAAGAGGCTGCTACTTAGTTATTTGCTGAAAACATGACCTTATTAGGACGGAGACCTTTTAATTGGTGTTATTGGGTTGAGCAACTTTTCCTGAAAGTAGGCCTCTTGATGATGACTAGATTGAGCTTTTTTGTATCGACTATAATGACACCCTGAAGTGATCTCAAGTCTATGTCCTACTAGCTGTGGCCTGGATCCACGACCGTGTAAGTTAGTTTCACTACGCCTATATTTATTAGGCCCGGTGATCCTTCAGATTATCTCCTCCTTTCGGACAATGGGTATTTTTTCATCTCCCTTAAAAGAGGTAAAACTGATACCCCTCCTCAAGAAACTACACTTGGATCTTCTTTATCGGATGTTCAGCATGAATCAAATGCTTCTTCTCATGACCTCATCAGTCCATGTTAGTCTGATTTTGGATGTCAACACAATATGGAGACATCCCACAAAAGAATTATAAATCATTTCAGAAAACTGAAGGATCACATTTATATTCCATCCAGGTCTTCCTTGAACTGTTCTCAGTATCTAATACCATGGATCATGGAATATCGCTGAATTAGTGGTCATACTGTGGTACATCTTACTTTTCGTGGAGCACTTAGAACACCTACATGAAATCATAAGAGCAAGATTTTTTTTTAAATCTGTGGAAGAGATTTTAGCTCTCACTGCTATGCTGTTGACACTCTAACATATCTCTCCTTTCTTTAGAAATGTATGCTGGACCATGATGTGCAAACTGCTGTTTGCATTATATTCTTAAATGGATGAAAATTAGCTACTTACAGCTGAACCCCAAGACTGAATATTTCTCTTTTTTAAAATCATTGGATCTTTATCAGCATGTCTCCCTATCCCATAATTTACTATGGGGAAACTTCTGGATTCTGTGTATAAGGTGCAGAACCCTGGGTGTACATAGCTAAGTTGACACCATTTAAGAACAGATGACAATTCTAGTAAAAACCTTCATATCATCATTTACAGAACATTACTTTGATCAAGCACTTAATTTCATCACAAGACATTGCACTAATTTACATTGAATAGATTATAGTAACTCCCTCTATCACAACCTTCTATTCCAGCAGGTGTAGAATTTTTCATCTAGATTGCTCATTGGTAAACTTCATCTTGCTTATATTATTCTTATGGTGCAGACCTTGCAATGGCTTCTGGTGATGATGGGAATCACATCCAAGGTTCTACTGCTATGTTAGTTTGCCTTGCATGGTCCATGTTCTCACACCTTACTGTCCAGCCCACCAATATGAACTAGCCAAAGAAAGACTGCTAGTGGTTCCATCACAAGCAACTGGAAACATGTGACAATCTAAAGTGTTATGGATTATTTTAACTTTTCAGTTAAAGATGCTCCTAACAGAGAATCTTGTCAGGAGATTTCTCAAAACTAATTTATTTAGACAAGTCTATTCCAATAAATTACTAGGAAATAATTTGTTCTGTTACCTTGGATCCTTTTAAATTACTGTTATGTACTCATTTAAGTAAAATACAGTGTTTAGTTGCATTAAAAAATAAACGACTTTAATAACGTGACTTAGTCCATGGAATCCGGAATAATGCACACCAGCTCCAATGTGTGCCCTTTTGTGAGTAATTAATTCAGGCATCTGTTATAATGGTTATCTATGCTGCTAAGAGTTAGAACCTTCACCTGCATGTTAAAGATGTGCTGCAGAATAGAACTTGCAGTCACAGCAACTGCTGAACCTTATTGGGCAGTGGCTCAAGAAATCTTGGGCTCCTTAAGGATTTGGACTGAAGGTCCATTCCCTTCTTATCTGTCAGGGTCTGGACCAACTTTATGGGGGGCACTTCATGCCTCCCTTGTAAAAGGGTTTGCAAACAGGTTATACCATATATGGCAGAGAAAGGCAACTACCTACTCCCTCTTTTTTTTTTTAAAACACAATTTTATTGATTCATATCAAGACAAAAAAAATCAAAAGGAAACACACATATATAAAACATTTTTACAAATATGATGAATTGATCCCGCAGGGTAAATATAAATGATTCCAAATACAACCTATATACATATGTGCCAATACTCATCAAGCAAAAACGAAAACATATCAATAATGTATAACAGATAAAAACTTGACATACTACAATTCACCTTAAGACCTCCATATATTTCTATTGACATGAAATGGGGGACATTAATTTTTCAACTCTTCCAGTTTGAAATTTATAGGGGGGATGATTACTGAGGGATTAGTAGGCATATTAACAGATCAAGAATATATGGGGCAGGATAGGTATTAGATATAGAGGGATTGTTAATCATTTGATAGGAGTAGAAAGATAAAGTCCCATAGTTTCTGGTAATAGACCCGCTTACAAGGGTTAATTATTAACAACTTATGGGAGCTAATGTACTGGACAGCTAGCACCTTAAAATCTTTCCAGGATAATTTAGTACGATCCAGCCAGTGTTTGGTAATATAAAATTTAATCAGAAGACAAAGAGTAATTAGGGCATGTAGTCTAACTTTAGGCATATGGATATTCGTAATATGTAGTAGTGCCAATTCCCAGGATAGTGTAGATTTATGGTATCCCATTTTATCTAAGCGGACCTTAAGTGAGCACCAGATGCTGTGTGAATATCTGCAAAACCACAGTATATGTATAATGTCTGCATGTGGGTACGAGCAGCAGGAGCATATAGTGGAATGATTTGGATCAAATTTGTTTAAGTGAACTGGGGTTAGGTATAAATTGTTTACAATCATGAATTGTGTATAAAGAAGTTTTTTATATGGCGAATACATAAGAGTATGTTTTATAGCCTGATATTTCTGATCTATCATGAGACTGACACCCTGTCGATCCCAGTAGTCTGCAAATATGATTTTTCCTTGATTGAAAAAGGTGGAGAAGGATCTGCAGGCCATTGAAATCATGTTTTTCTTGTTAGTTAGGTTTTGAAGTAGGGTGTCCACCTGCTTCTGCTCCTCTTCAGTACTAGGAAAGTTGTGAAGTATAGATAGGGTAAGTTGTCCAAGTTGTCTCAAAATAGAGATATATTTTTTAGGTAAACATAATACCATACGTAGATCTGTTAGGGTTAAATGGTTATATTTATGTATATCCCATAAAGTAAAGTCTTTGATTAATGGGAGATCGTTCAGTTTAATCATTTTACCGTTCAAAATTATATTAGGATTAAGATGAAATGGCTGAAAAATGAGGAGGGCATTATCTAGTTTGATGCTTTGGAATAAATCTTGGAAGGTTTTTATTAATCCCTTCAGGGTGGGGTGTAGTTTAAGTTTTTTAAGGTTGTATTTGTTTAAAAAGGGTATAGCTTTTGGGTTGAGATTATTGATTAGGGTATGATTATACCATAGTTTGACCCATAGTGGAGACCAACTAGTAGAGTTTGGTTGATAATTTGCAATTGTGTAAATCCTGGTTGCTTGGATGATTTTATAATATAGAAGTTAGAAGTAGGTTAGGCATTGCTAGCCCCCCCCCCAGATTTTTTGGTAGAGTGAGCCTTTGATATGAAATTCTGACCGACTTAGGGTGCCATAAAAATTTTGTGAAAGTTTTATGAATTTTGTTAAAGAACGAGTTTGGGGAGAGAGACAGCGAGGCATTTAGTTGGTAGAGAAGCTTAGGAAGAACATTCATTTTGATGATAGAGGTTTTAGCAAGCATGGGAAGATTCAGTTTTTGCCATCTTGAGATGTCCTGGGAAATGGAAAGCTATGTTTTGGATAAATAAGATTGTAGAATAGACGAGGAAGTATGGTCATAGAAAACTCCTAGATATTTAAGGGAGTAATCTACACAAGAGGACACATCTGGGAATAGATAATTTTTATGTGAGAGGGGGTTGATCGGGAATATAAAGGATTTATTTTTATTAATTTGATATCCTGATATATCGGCAAAGGTATTCAGGGATCTTTCTAATTTTTCCATGTCAGTCAGTGGGTGTTCAAAGTAAAGGTTCAAATCATCAGCGAAGGCAGTTAAGCTAACCTTAGTGTTAAAGATTTTAGGAATTGAATGGTGTGTTTGCTGGGTTAAAAGCAAAAAAAGGGGTTCAAGATACAAGTTAAATAATAAAGGCGAAAAAGGGCACCCCTGTCTGGTGCCGTTTGCAATTTTTATTGGTTGAGAATATTGTCCGTTTATGTATAATCTCGTGTAAGAACCATGGTATAATATTTTAATAATGTTGATAAAATCAGGTGGGATGTTAAAAGAAGATAATACTAGGAACAAAAAATTCCAATTTACCCTATCGAAGGCTTTACTAGCGTCTATCACCCATGCATAAGTAGGATTTCTTTCTCTTTTAGTAATATTTATCATAGACTCTAAAGTTAGGGTATTGTCCCAGGTATGTCTGTTGGGAGTAAATCCTGACTGTTCTGAAGAAATTAAAGTATGCATCATCTTTTTAAGCCTAGCAGCTAAGATGGCTGAAATAATTTTTATATCTACGTTCATAATAGAGACTGGTCTATATTTATTTAAGTTAGAGGTATCTAGAGTGTTTTTGGAAATTATTATAGTTTTAGAGTGGTTAATATATGTCAGAAATTCCACTTAGTGAAATATGCTCATAAAGTTGAAGCAGAATGGGAGCCAGTTTAGTTTTGAAAGATTTACAAAATTTGGGGGTAAACCCATCTGGGCCAGGAGCTTTCCCTAGTTTAAGATTATCAATAGCTTTGTGGATCTCTGAAACCTTAATCGGGGCTGAGAGGGCAATTTCCTGGGATTTAGATAGTTTTGGGAAAGTAAGGTTAGATAAGAATTTCGTCATCTCAGTCTGAGAAGGTAGCGTGTTGTTGGTAGCATACATATCTCTGCAAATTTGATGGAATAGTTGAATAATTTGCGCATTCCATTTATAAAGAGTGTTACAATGTTTAATAAGTGTGATTCTATGGGAATCTGGGCGTACAGTTGATCAATCTAGCAAGAGCCTTTGATGGTGTTTGTACGGATTCAGAGTATTTAGCAATATACCTGAGCTCTTGAAGAGAAAAGTTGGATTGTTGGAGTTCCAGCAATTCTTTTTGTTTGATAAGTATTTGTTTTTCTACCTCTAGGGAGTAACTTTCTAGGAGCTTATCATCTAAGGACTTAATTTCTGATATTAGTTTATTTTCCTGATATTTATTAGGTTTTTTAAGGTAAGTAGCTTTCTTAATGTAGATTCCCCTCATCACAGCTTTACATGCTGCCCACCTGATATCAAAAGGAATGTCATTGTCTCGCGAGGGGGGAAAAAAGTTATTTTAGAGTAGAGGTGATTTCTTCCTTTAGTGACTGTTCTTTAAGTAAATTACTGTTTAACGCACAGTTATAATTATTGTATGTTGGGGATGGATTAGCAGTAAGACCTATCTCCAGGACTATTCTTGAATGATCAGATAAAAATCTAGGTTCAGTTTGGAATTTGATTTGCTCATTCGTTAGAGTATTTGACATTAAAAAGAAGTCTATGCGTGACCAGGAATGAACACTTAGAATAATAGGTAAAGCTATTATTATTCCCAGAGTCACAGTCAAATGAGATAGGAACTATCAAATCAAAATCAAGAATCAATTCTCTTAAGACTAGGGAATCCTGAAAATCTAGGGTTGTCGCTTTACCTGATCGATCAATGTTGGGGTCACTGACCATATTCCAATCCCCCCCATAATAAACATATGATGTGGGAATTTAAGAAGAAGGTTATAGACCTTCATAATAAAATCTTGTTGACCCGAGCATGGGCCATATACATTTAGAAATAGGACAGGTTTATTTAACTCATGAGTTAGACATGTAAAGTAACACCATCTGCCCTCTTGGTCAGCCCCTCTGTCAATAATCGTGGGTTTAAAAGACTTTTTAATGATGATAGCAACTCCTCTAGAGTTATTAGAAATACCCGATGAAATAGTTTCTTTTACCCATTTCCTATTATTCTCTTTTCCCCACTCATCATTTTTCATGTGAGTTTCCTGTATGAAGCACAGATCAGGCTGGGATTTATAAAGCAAATGTAAAACCAGATTTCTTTTATTTTTCATTTGAAGCCCCCTTACATTCCAAGATGTAATATTCCAGATTTCAACCATTTTTTAACAAAAACAGAATATCAATATGAGGGTATTTGGAGTGTAGTATAAATAAGAAGGGAAGATTTTCAGTGACTTTGTAGTAAACAGTGATAGATAAAGGAATAGCACAAAACTCTCTCAATCCTAACCCCGTGCCTAACCACAAATTCCCTACCATTGAGAGAGAGACAAAACTAGATACATTAGCTAAGTACAATTTTACTAAACAGGTGTCATAAGAAAGTGTAGAAAAATACCAACAATATTTACAACCAATATACACCATCGGAATGATTCCCCAGCAAGTCATCAGAAACCCTACTTATCTTATCCAAATAGCTTCCCAACCCTGTGAGTTTACCTGAAGAGAGTGGTTAATTACAATAGAGTTTACCATACACAAGAGGTTCAGTAATATCTAGCAGTTCTATGTAGACTCTCCTAGGGGGTTTTAATATTAAACCTCCTTAGAGTTTAGCTACAGTTCCTCTGGTAAACACTTAAATATCAGGGTGCGGTTATTAAATTATACTCAAGGAATACCTCTTTACCATAGCTGACATATTCATAATAGGGTATGGTATAAGTGTTTTTCAATGGACTGTATATTCAATACAATGAAAATAATTTTGTTCAGTGAGGACTAATGTTTCAGTTAGGGATTCACTTCTATTTTCTAAATTCAGCAGTGGTGTAAGAATGGTTTGAATTGAGTGCACAGACCTTGTTTTCTTTTCAGGACCTGTGCTCTCTCTTTCCTTTTTTTTTTTTTGTTGTAAAAACATAAAGGAGAGTCATAACTGTAAGACAGGGTAGGTACATAATAATAATAAAAACTAATTTACTAAAATGGAACATGCTCATGCTTTGTATAGAAAAAAGAGTATGCTAACTAGTAATAGAGGTGATTCGGATATAAGCCTGGTGTGATTTAGTGTATCATGTCCTTAGTTTATATTGTATATATTTTACAAGCAAGGACATTTCCAGTGTCTAAATGATGTGAGATTTTCATGTAAAGCATAGAAGCGAGTGCATAAAACAAACAATAATGAATAATGACAATATAAAAAACCAGCCTTACAATATATATAATATTTACTTTACCTAAACATATATTTATGTTATAGTTTAAGAGAATGCACTGTGGGGTCTCACAACTGGTTTTATACCATTGGATCAGTTCTCAACCAAAGATGGGGGGTACTGCCACCTATATGACAAAGCTGTCATTAGCGGCAGAAAGGAGTTACGGACAGTGGCAATCTCATTACATTATGCCCCTGATTTGTTAGATTTGAGTTGGCTCTGGACTCATGATGCATGAGCATAGGAAAGGCAATGCATTATAATATATGATCAGTGAAAATAATCCACACCAAATTTTATCCAAGGGGAATTGTTGCCCTTACTATCTTCAGCATATTTTCTCCAATACACATATTCCAACTAGCAGTGCAGTAAAGTCACTAGCATAATCCCCAAATTGTACTACATACTGAATGGCAAAATCCATTAATCTTCAGCGGCCCCTACTGTAGCTCTGATATTTTTAACTTTCTAACTATCTGGTCAAGAAGGGTCTGAGTGACGCAGTGTCTTTGAAATGAAGTAGGTTTGGACTGTGTCAGATACCAGAAGAAATATGCAAGCATATGTCAGAATTTCTTTCCACTAACCATATTTGCCCCAGACATGTGTTCAGTAGCAGAGGTGTGCTGACATAATAAACCTTCTTATCTTGCATCTATCTGGTTCAGTTCCAAAAAGATTTCTACACCCTGCATAGCAGCTGCCCTTGGCAATCCGATAATTTATTCACTTTTTTTTTTTTTTTGCAGTATGATTTCCTGTTTTCTAAAATGTGGTGATGTACTATTATTATTAAACATTTGCACAATCCTTAGTGTGGAACTAGCTTTGTACAACAGGCAGTGAAAATGCAGAATACTGTACTACTAACTTTGGTAGAATAATAAAGATATGTAAGCAAAACTAAGAGGGGAGCATCAGTGAAGCATGCTCTTGAATAAGTATGAGATCATGCGATTAGGATATCCAAAACAGTAAATAAAACTGTGATACATTTCGTGTTCCATTGACAATGCACTAAAAGTGTACAATGATATTAAGTGCCTGGAGAAGTATAAAAGTGAGTACTGAACTTCGCAATGAACCTCTAGCCATAATAAGATATACGGGCGGTAGCTTCGGTGCATGGCCGCAAAGCAAAACACATTAGTCCCGGTTCAGTCTAATCATAATATCAATTTAGATGGTATCTAAAAGTAATTACCTCTCGCCCTAATAGGCAAGACAGTTTAATGAGTTCTGTTGTTCATACACGCTGCAGAGTTCAGTCATCACCAGCCACCGATGTTAAAAGTATCTGAGTTTCCCCGTAGTAGCAGTGGAAATTTATTTGTTGTGTTCCCGGGTTTGGGTGAGTAACATTTAGAACCTGCCTCTGTTGTTACTGTTCACAGATCCCCGGGCCAACTAAAAGCGATATAAACGATATAAACGGTCCCACTAGATCTGACAGCATTTAAGTATTTATTTATTTTTTTATTATTTTCCAATTATTTGGAAGGTAAACTGACAAACGGAGAGGCATAAGATGCAACATACCTTCACAGACCTTCAAGCACAAGCCTCTGGAGAGATTAGCGAGTGGAGAGTGTTGAGCCGAAGCATTTTAAAAAAATTATGTCCGCCTCTTTTGGTGAAGACATAGTGAATTTCACATCTTTAAAGGTAAATGATAATGAATGCGGAAACCTCATTTGAAATTTTATTTTCCGGGCAATAAGGTCGGTACAGTACGGGGAAAGTTTGCGTCGATTTTCTCTAATTTCAAGGGGTAGGTCTTGAGAGATATTAATGCTTTGGTTGTTCCAAGTGAAGTTGTTTGATTTTTTGTAGGCTATAAGAATGTTTTGCGCATCTTGGAATTTGAGCATTTTCACGTAGATGGGTCTTGGGGGTGAAGATGCCTGTTGTTTCCATAAGGCTCTGTGCGCTCTTTCAATGGTATATTTACGTAAGGCTCTGTGCGCTCTTTCAATGGTATATTTAGTTGGAGAGTTATTCACTTGTAAAAGATTGTTAAAGATTTGAGTAATAGTTTCGGTTAGTTGATAGGATTCATACTTCTCGGACAGACCTCTGATTATCAGGTTATTACGTCTACTTCTGGCCTCTAGGTCAACAATCTTTGCTTGGATGTCAGATATTGTTTTGTCTCTGTATTTAATTTCTTCTTTTAGACGCTCAATTTCTATTTCATTTGAGTTAGATTTACCCTCTACTAAATCTAGCCAATCTGCTATTTTATTTATTGTAGTTCCGAAGGAACTCATTTTTTCCGACAATTCTTGAATCGCTGAGTGTAGTGGAAGTAGGGCACTTTTCAGCTCGTCAATCTGTAATGTTCCGTCCACTTTCTGTTTCACTGGAACTTTTATTTGTTCTTGCAGGCATTTAGAAGATCTCGGTCTTTTTGCTTCTTTCTCCAGTGAATTCGAAATAGCAGAGAATTTTGCCTTAGTATTTTGAATGTCCATAGTTTCAATTTCCTTCGGCATCATTAACTTTGCTTCTTAAGGGTACTGTCAGTTGCTGTGGTGCTGAAAGTTCAGGCCTCTAAAAGATCCACGTACAAGATCGCTGTCTCCTTGTTGTTGTAGATTAAACCGTGCTGAATTATAGTAGTATTCCCATGAATAGATATGTTTCCGTTTTAGATTCCTTTTAGCAGAGTTTGATTTTTAAAATATATGGTTGATATCTGAGGATTCATTGAATTTAGTATATAACCCAGTAAATGAAGAGGGAGCTAAGAGGAGAGGGAGCTTCTCAGACGACTACCATTTTGGAATCAACTACCTACTCCCTCTTGTTTGGCTCCAAAACAAAGTCTTGTACTTAGAGAATGAACACATCCACTGACTATTGTTAAACCACACATGGCTTTGAATAGCTACTCCGCATCCCTCAGTCCTATAATGTGAATCTGCATTGACTAATGAAAAGCAGGAGACATCTACAAACATGCTAACTTTAGATGCAAACTGACTGAACCTGGACCTAGGATTGGTCCACTTTAAAGAGCTCAGCTAGTATACTGCAATCTATATACCCAATAATGAGTGGAATGCACGACTAAGGAGGCATAAACATACTTGACTGATCTTAGAAATTTAAATCATGGTATAAGAACAATCACTAAGGTGTTGTGGTATTTTTGACACTCATAGACCTCTATAGCCACCACTAAAAAAGCCAGACTGACAGTCCAGAAAAATTTATCCTTTGGGTGACAAATATGTCTTGCTTACTCTGTGGATGAAGGCCAGGAAATAAAGTTTCCACTTTAACTCCCTTAATGCCAAATTAATAACAAACAGGAGATGGAAGGTGGTCTGCAGCTTGCAACACTCCAGATAACCTGCTGTCTAAGCCCTCCTTGTGTCCGCTACAGTATCAGTAAAGTCCACATCCTGGCAGACTCATATAGTTTCCAATGCTTGACCCTAAAGTAAGGATGGTAGAGTCCCTATCCTGTTCAAACATCAAAATGTCAATAGAAAGAGTAAGTAAAAAATATGTGCATTTCCCTAGGACAATGACCCCTTACTCCTCTCTGCTCTTGTTCTCCTCCTCACAATGTTACTCAGGTTCTTTCAGAATGGGAAAGCTTGAACTTCACATAGTCAAAGCTTATTCTCAGGCCAGTCCATTTTTTTCACAGCTGTTTTGACAACATCCATTTGGCATGTTCTAATGCCCCTCCTAAAACTCAAACGTGTGCTAGTATGCCATCATCCTGATGCTGGTGGGGCTTTATTTATTAATCTTAACCCCAACCGCCCCCACCCAGCATTCAACATGCAATAATGATTACTAGACACATGGTCCTTTGCAGACTACATGCCTCTGACTCCTCTTCACTTACAGCTGAGCCACAGCCAATATGTCAGGGGCTGTAGCCCTGCAGGAAATCCACCCCTTCCTCAGGATAAGTAAACTGTCACTTAACTTACCTATTCATATCTTGTCCCCTCACCCCCATCCCCAGGTAGATCTGTATTTGCTCAGGACCTCCTCAGGCTTATTCTGAAGTATGGAAATAAAGACAGAGTCTCAAACCACACTACCAGCTTCCTGAACAGGCGATAGAGGAAATTTATAATCTCTGGGTACACTACTGCCTTAAAGGTACTCACCTGGATACAAAAAAATCTAAATAATGATCTTTCCTGCCCTGTGAACCTTTGGACTGTCTGAGATGGGGAATGGTTACCATCTAAGGCAGACAAACAGGCAAGCAGAAAAAGAAGCACCACTTTAAAAGAATATGGGGCGGGGAGAACATGTAAACCCATTTGTTATGACTTCTACAGACAAGGAAGACAGAAAGTAATATTCTTCCTGTGGGACAGTAAAACTTTTAGATATTTCCAGTAGGTGCTGCTAGGGCTCATTATAGTCACTGACAGCCGAGAAACAATCTAGGACAGACCTATTACTGAGATACTGCACAAAGCCTAAGCTGAGGAAAACTTATATTTTACCTAAACAACTCCTGGCAGTGCCTGTCCTATTGGTATTTCTGTGATGCATACAGTGTAAGGCCAGCAAAGTTACGAGTGGAAGCAAACTAATACAGAGACAGAATTTTCAAGGGATTGAAAGATCATTTTTTAAGTGTTAATCTATTGGGTAAACACACCTAAAGAGGGCTACACTCAACCACTCCTGCAAAAAGCTAAAATCTAACAGGATTTTTTAACTGATTAACTGTTTAATTTGGTTCTTTTCAGTCATAACAGAACCAGAAAGGCAATGGTAAATATGACACATATGGACTGTTTAGAATCACCACTCAACCCACATTTTGTTATGCATTTTTCCCATCAACCGTGCAAGTTGATCATCTAGCCACTGGTACTGCCCATTCATTACTTATCACCAGGGTAAGTTATTCATGGTGTGACAACATCCAAACAGCCATAAGGGGTATTTTATTTTTTTCTTGCTTAAACTCTCCTCTACTGACTGACATGATGAGCTGTTACACCCTTCCAGTAGGTGTACACCTTCTCTCCAACACCGCATGAATGCTGCCATAGGTATGTTGCACGGCAGAGACATGTGCACATTTCTGGTCCACAGTGTTAGATGGTGTGCAGCTCTCTTTTACTGACAAGTGTCAGTCAGCACTGCAGCAAGACAGACTGTCACCATCTCCTAATATGGGCAAACTGATATCATCCACTCAATCCCACCCTCCACTGCCCACCCAAAGCCACTAAATGATTTGGAGCCATCCAATTTGTAGACAGGGCTACATCCCCCTATGTCATGGAACTAGGCAACCACATTGTTTTATGAGGGGTGCAGAAAAAAGACAAAGTTTATAGAAGACAATACAAACTACAAGCAGATAAAGAACAAAGCTCAGAACTGAATGATAGATTCTGCAGCTGTGAAGCGGACACCTTAACCTCTGAGCAAATCTTCTGAGGAATACCTTACCACAAATTCTAACAGCAATGTCCTTCAAAGAGTTCCATGCATTAGTGATTTGGAGGCTGACAATTATGAATCACGGGCAGTCATGTGGAAAGACAGAATCCCTACAGCAGTACCTACCATGTTCACAAAGAAGCCTATTTTTCTGACAAAACAATAGTTCTGGGGTTTGCAGTCCCCTCCACTAAACAGGATATCTCATAATGATTCATTTTTTTTTTTGAGAAGAGGAGGATATGGAAGATTTTCTTTCTCAAGCCATTCTCAGGCTGTCTTTTGTCTACATACAAAGACTTAGTGTTGAATGCTAAACAGGGAATACAAGTATCTAGCTTGAGCCCTGATCCAATAAGCATTTATAATACAGTGCCTTTTTATGGCTATTACAGCACTTTCTAAAAATGGACAGATTTGAAAAAAAAAAAAAAGAATGAATACTAGTGTTTCTGAGAGAAAAAAATATCTGAATACACACAGAATTTGTAGTTTATTGGCTGTTTGGGCAGTTTTTCCACCTCTTTCAACTTTCTCGTTTAAAAGCCCGCGTTTGCGCTTGTTTCCCGCCTTTCCTTTAACTAGTCTAGTCCAGATACAGATTTGCTGTATCCAGGACTGTTTGTAAGCTTCTGAGTGGTGCCAAAGTCTGCTCTTCAGTTTTTCACTTAGCTCTGCTAGTTCTCTCCTTTCCTGCATTTGCACTAGCTTATTAGTCTAGCACTTTACCAGACTTCTTGTAGCAATTATTGTAGCACACAAAAGTGCTACCAGCACTAAACATTCTACAAGGAAACAGCTCCAGTACTTATTATTAATGCCCACCCCTCCAGGCATGTCTAAAGGTTAGTTCCCTGTGCTTTCTCCTATTAATCTGGTGAACTTGGGCATCCTGAGGCAATGTAGCAACTGCCTCATGTACACCAACAACCTTCTCCTTTTACCTCCAAATACTCTAAGACTTGCGAGAGATGCACTTATGTAATCAAATTGGAACCACGCACTCTCCAGCGATGACGGGAATAGCTGGTCAAGAGGAGAAGGCCAACATTTGCACCACACCACATGGAACACATAGCCCTCCATAACACATAGTAGCACTGCCTTCACATAAAAATACAAACCACACACCCACCTTTTTGGTGGCTCTCAATAAAAATCTACCCAAACAGCAGAGACCTCCCAAGGCAGAAACTCACTCGACCACCACAACACAACACTAATCACGAGACACATAACTCTCCTAAACAGAGTACCACTCAACCAAAGCCCCTAAGGAAAAACAGCATAGCCAGCACGCTAGTCATACGTGACTCAATTGTGAGGCACACTTATGTCCCACTCACTAGGCTGAATAAGGAAAAAGCAACAGTCAGCTGCCTGTCAGGTGCCAGGATCCGCCACGTAAAACACGCACTCAGGTCCCTCAACAACAGGTATAAATATGACTCTGTCATTGTACATGTGGGTGTGAATGACCTGAGACATACCTCCCTGGACCACATGTAGAGAGACATGGAGGAGCTCTCGGATTATGAAGCCCAGTCGTTATGACCCTAGCCCTGAGAAGCATCTTACCAACACCCAGAATGATACCACAGTACAAGCAGAACATGATTGATTTCAACAACTGGCTAAGTTTCTGGTGTCATTCTAAGGGGATCCAGTATCTGTCTGCCTGGGATGACATGAGTGACAGACTTCGATGCTTTGCCAGAGATGGCCTACAAATGTCACCCCTGGGATTCTGGAAACTGGCCAAAGCTCTTGCCACCCCTGTAGTGCCTTTTTTAGGCAGGGTTCTACAGACCAAACTACCACCATAACAGCCACAAGCAAATGCAATCTGAGGGTCATGCTGCTCAACGCTAGAAGTCTAAATCGCAAAATGCACTCGCTCTAATCACTCCTTAAAATGGAGAACAATGACATTTGTGCTGTAACAGAGGCCTGGTTCAAGGTAGCAGAAAGAACCCTTGCACTACTAGGCTATAACTCATTTCACACCTTTCAGCCCCAGAACTTGGACTGAAACTCCAAAGGTAGTGGTGTTTCCATATTCATAAAGAATGCACGCACCTTCAGACTGGTAGCCCAACATAACGCATCAGAGATACTTCATGTGCAGCTAACACTGGGTAAGACAGCAATTCAGGTTGTAGCCTGTTAAAGGTCCCCAACCATGTCCCAAGACTTGTACTTCACAATCCTAAGCACCCTGGAGAATATTAGGGTCCAACCTAACACTCTCATACTGGGCGACTTCAACTACCCCACCATTAACTGGGAAAACTACTCAAAACGTTTCCTGGAATTCATTAATTCCAATGTCCTGGACCAGCTCGTTCTTACCCCACTAGAGGTAGCAACATCCTTGACCTGGTCATTACTAACATGGGCAACCATTGCTCTACACCAATAGTTAACTCCTCCCTAGTTAGATCTGACCACAAACTAATCACCTTGGAAATCCACATCCTCCCACCCCTGCCACAAAGGTAACCTCCATGAAAAACTTCTCCAAAGCTAACTTTGGGCTCCTAAAAATAAAGGTGGCTAACTTCACGGCACCCATGCAAATGGACAGTAGTTGCATGACCGCCGAATCATACACCAATACACTGTATGACACGTACACAAGTGCATGGATCTCGCCATACCCAATAGAACCAAGTCGTTCTCCACCAAAAAAAGGAAGCCAATCTGGTGGTCCCCTGCCATAAACAAACTCTATAACAGGAGGAGGAAAATGATGCGGAATAAAGTGAAGTCACAAGACTGGAAAAACTCCCTTATCAGCCTCAACAAAAAGTTGAGATCCCTCATCAAATCCTCTAAAGCTAGCTATGAAAACAGAATTGCAGCAGATAGTAAAGACAACCACAAGGCCTTCTATAGTTATGTAAAGAATCTCCACGGCAATACCCAGATTTGCTCTGAGCTACTACATAATGGTACCTCCTATACCAAGCCAACAGATATTGCCAATATACTGGCCGACAGATTAAGTGCCAAATATACCCCCCTCCCCAAAGGCCCAATCATAATACCAGTACATTAATGCTGCACAGGTTAAAACAACACTATCCAAGGGCAAAAATACAGCTTCTAATGGACTTGACAATATCTCTGGCTGTGTTCTACATGAATTACAGAGTGAAATGGCACCTCACCTGTGTGCACTGTTCAATCACAGCCTCACCTCAGGCTTTGTCCCTACCAAATGGTGCACTGCTACAGTCATCCCTCTCCACAAAGGAGGAGTGACTACAGACCCTGGGAACTATCACCCCATTAGCCTGACAAGTCTGATATGCAAAGGTATGGAACGCATCATCATGGACCTAATAAACAAGGATATGGCAACACCCAGATCTGCTCTGAGTTACAGCACAAAGACAAGAAAATTACAGAACCAACTGATATTGCCAACATCCTGGCAGACAGGTTCAGTGCTAACTTTACCCTCCTCTCACCCCCTGAAGGGCCCATATCTATACAGGAAGAAAGCAGAATCCCTGTAATCACAACTACGCAGGTAAAAGCTGCACTCTCTAAAGCCAAAAATACAGCATCCATGGGACCGGACAACATCCCAGGCTGCATTTTACAAGAACTTCAGAACAAACTGGCTCCCCACTCATTACAGCCGAGTGACATCTCCAGGCATTTCTGCAGTTACACCCTACTGCTCCTCTAGGCGTCAAATATTGCCGGTTCATATTTGCATTAATAATTCCAAAACTATGTTACATACAAGGTAATAGAATTTTTTTATCTTGAAGCATACATGATAGCAAACACAATTGTATTGATATATGACCTCTGTCAATGGGTATTTGTTAAAAATGTAAGGTGATAACTTATATTTTTAAATGTTGAAACCACGCCCACTAGGAGTTAAAGGTACACACTCAAAAGAGCTCTACTGGAGGGAATGAGTTAAGCACCATGTTCAATAATAGCCTCGCATCAGGCTTTGTGCCCACTGAATGGCACACAGCAACAGTTATCCCACTCCACAAAGGGGGAGCCACCACTGATCCCGGGAACTATTGACCTATTAGCCTGATGAGCCTGGTATGCAAGGCCATGGAACATATCATCATGGAACTCATAAACAAAGACATTGATAACCTCCAAACTCTGGATCCCACCCAGGTCGAGTTTGTGAAAGGCAGATCATGCCTCCTGAACCTGATCGACTTCTTTGAGGCAGTCACCAAAGACATAGATGAGAGTAAGGTGGTTCACACAGCTTATCTTGACCTCGCCAAGGCTTTTGACATCATCCCCATTATGGAATTATAGCTAAACTCACTAAACTAGGTATAAATCCCTACATCACAAGATGGATTGCCAACTGACTCACTGACAGAACCCACACTGTAAAAGTTGCAGACTCCAAACCTGACCTCAAGGCAGTGACAAGTGGAGTACCACAGGGTTCCGTCCTGGGACCTCTCCTGTTTGGTATCTACTTCTTTGAAGTACAGGCTAACACAGAAGGCCTCTGGCTAATGAAGTTCGCAGATGACTGCAAACTAGGAGCCATAGTCAAGTCCCCAAATGATGTGGACATCCTACAGAAGGGCCTCGCTGAGACAGATGCCTGGTGTCAGAGCCATGGCATCAAGCTCAATGCCAAAACGTGCAGTGTCATCCCCTTTGGTAAAAACTCTGTACCCATGAACTACCACATAGGCAGCAATCTACTTAACACTGAATGTGTGATAAGAGACCTTGGGACCCAGGTGGACAGTAGTCTCTCCTTTGATAGTCACATCGCCACAGTAGTCAGGAAGTCCTTCTATGTGGCACATCTCATCATAAAAGGGTTCTAATCCAGGAAAAAAGAGGTCATTGTTCCCCTCTACTCGACAGTCATTAGACCCATTAGAGTACAATGCCCCTTTTGGAATGTACCTCACAAGACATCTGCAACAGCTGGAAAGGCCACAGAAGTACCTCACAAAGAGGATTACTGGCCTCAAACAAATGCCCTACACTGACCGCCTCAAAAAACTCCAGCTTTACTCCATAGCATATTGCCTACTCCAAGGTGATCTCTGCCTAACGTATAAAGCTATGTCAAACCCAGAGCTGTTGGACATGCTACACCTAAAGAAATCCCTCCGAGCTACACATTCTAGGGACCTAAACCTTGTCACCACAATAAACAGGACATGCTGGAGGGATAGATTCCTGTCCCAGAGACTTCCCATACTCTGGAACAGGCTACCCATCTACGTCAAGCAAAGTTCTTTATTACCACTCTTCAA
Source organism: Protopterus annectens (assembly GCF_019279795.1). Classification (NCBI taxonomy): domain Eukaryota; kingdom Metazoa; phylum Chordata; order Ceratodontiformes; family Protopteridae; genus Protopterus; species Protopterus annectens. The sequence continues at coordinate 1,789,065,297 of NC_056729.1, forward strand.
GAAAAATCTTGATGAGTGGATGGGAAATAGGAAATACACCCCAGGGATCACTTCTGTGTCTCTGCTCGACAGTGGCACAGGAAAATAACTTTCTTGGGTGGCGTAAGCTAGGTAACCTTGTCGGCTAGGCTTACATAGGCCCTTGGGCCGATAGCCTAGTACATACCTATGAATCTATATAGGGAATCTCCAAACTCTGGATCCCACACAGTTTGGTTTTGTGAAGGGTAAATCATGCCTGCTCAACTTGGTCAACTTCTTTGAGTCAGTCACTAGTTGTGGATGAAGACAAGGTGGTTCATACAGCCTACCTTGATCTGGCCAAGGGCTTTGATACCATTCCCCACTCAGGAATCATAGAAAAACTCACTGAGCTAGGCATCAACCCCTACATCACTAGGTGGTCGCAAACTGGCTCACAGATAGAACCCACAGTGTGAACATAGCTGACTCCAAGTCATATTGTCGACCAGTCACGAGTGGAGTCCCACAGGGATCGGTCCTGGGTCCTCTCCCTTTTGGTATCTACTTATCAGAAGTCCAGGGCAACACGAAGGGACTCTGGCTGACAAAGTTTGCAGAAGATTGCAAGTTGGGGAGCCACTATTAACTCCCCAAGTGATGATGACATCCTACAGAGAGACCACCACATTGCCACTGGGGTCAGAAAGTCCTTATATGTGGCACATCTCATTACTATGGGTTTTGCATCCAGGAAGAAAGAGGTCATTGCCTCCCTCTACTTTTCCCTCCTTAGGCCAGTCATAGAGTACAATGCCCCATTTGGCATGTATCTCACTAGACACCTGCAACAACTGGAAAGGCCGCAAAAGTACCTCACAAAGAGGATCCTAGGCCTTAAACACTTGTCCTATATGGACAGACTCAAAAAACTCCAACTATTCTCGGTCTCATATCGCCTACTTTGAGGTGATCTCTGCTTGACTTACAAAGCCATGTCTGACCCAGCTCTGTTAGAAATGCTACATCTAAAGAAATCCCAATCCCTCCACACCACAAGGTCCAGAGACCTCAACCTCATTACCACAATCAACAGAACGTGCTGGAGGTACAGGTTCATAACCCAGAGACTGCCCATGCTATGGAATAAACTTCCCATACATGTCAAACAGAGCACCTCATTGGCCTTCTTCAAGAGAAATCTTGATGAGTGGATCGGAAATAGAAAATTCACCCTGGGGATCACTCCAGTGGCTCTATTCGACAGAGCCACTGGGAACTACAATCGGGTGGCACGATGCCAGGGTAATCCTATGGATTAGGCTTGTAAAGACTCCAGGGCCATTAGCCTAGTACACACCTATGAACCTATGAACAACCATTTTATTTGAGAACAGAACTTGAAACCAAGGTCTACCCAATAATTGCAATGTAGGGAAAGGCCAATTAATGGAAGAATATGCCCTTCCTTTCACTGATTCACTTCTACCAATGTGGTTAGTAACTAATGAAATAAAACAGGCATCACCAAGAAGACCACCATGAAGCAAAAGCTAAGCCACAAGTTTCTGAGGTTGAGGCTTCACTGCAGGGAAGTATCAATCTACTGCAAGCAAGCTCTGAGCACATATAGCCTCAATTATGTAGCTCGACAATGCATTAACATTAAGTTTTATCTACCCTAAGAAAAAATGTCATGCTTAATCCTGCCTAAACTGTCTCCTAAAAACCCAGGTCTGTTCCTGAACCAAGGCCACACCGCTGGGCTTACTTAGTCAAAAGGAAACTGTAGAGTTTTCTTTCCCTTCAGGTTCAACATATCAATACATTCTACAAGCCTGTACACTAACTACATCAGTGATTTCTAATTGATTAAATTCAAGTCCAGTATCTTAATATAAGATATGATGTTTTCCATTGAAATTAAAGTCCAGATATATTATTTAAATACATACATGCAGTAAATATAACATCAACTGTCTGCTGGCCACTTGTACTGGCTTCAAAATACAATATACAAAACAGAAACCTGAATGCCTCAATGAAACAGTGCACACAGTAGCTGAAAATTTTAATGGATGCTGTAAACACTGTTGTTCAATCAAGTTACCAAAGTCAAGAAGTGAAAACGTTTGCCCTCCTTAATTGCAGTTCCTCATTAGTCTGTTCTGTACCACTCTCCTTCAGTATAAGCCTGAATGTACATACCATTACTGCCTGCTGCACCAATGTATTGCTATGTTCACACATGTTCTTTAGGATCTTGTTGGCAGCACTGTGGCGAGCTGTGGTAGTAGATTTTGAAGCGACTGTCAGCGGATAAATTAAGGCCTAAATTGGACCAAAATTAAGAAAAACAAAATAATTATACAACATTGCGACACTGTTAGCCACAACCAAACTATTGCAACCAGTATGATTATAAGGAAATGAAAGCTCTGAAGTAAGTACTGGGATTTACTTTATTATTACTGCATTATCCTTCTTACTTTATTGGTTCTATTACCTCAGCAGGTGATACATTAACATTGAAATAAATAAGACAGTAAAACAAAGCACTGTACTTGCGGATTTCTTTTTCTGTGCAGCATATCTAACAGCACATTAGTCCCAAATAAATAGTAACACTGTTAAGAAAACCAACTTGGTCACCAACAATAGCCGCACATAAGCCTGGAAAAGTACATGATTTACACAATATAACCTTAAGTAATGCACTCTTTGGATTGCAAACACAGACAAGAGTTCCTGCTGTAATACTAGGTTGTCAAGAGTTTCTTGATTAGCATGCAGTTTTGTCAGGACTATGACTAACAAATCCTAATTCTACTTTTCAAAATATAGACAAATTTAAAGCAAGTACAAATATGGCCAGTGGCTCCACCACCAACACCCAATCAGCCCATCCATTCCAGGGACACAACAGCTGGGCATTCCTGGGGACTGGATGGCAGCCCTAATGTTCATTTTCTCCTGCTCAGGAATCAAAGTCAGCCCTTCTGATCCCTGGATGGATATGGGTGGTAGGGAGCAAGCCAGCTTGCTGGTCCTGGTGTGTGTGTGTGTGTTTGTGTGTGTGTGGGGGTATCCTACTTCTCTCAGTTGGAAGCACTCCCACCCCCTTGGCAGATCATCCACGCCAGCTGTTGTCTTCTAAGGGGACTCATGCCTCCACATCCTGAAGTCTTTACTTTAGTGGTGTTAAGCACCATGACAGTGGGATTGACAGGCTTGAACTCCACAGGGTAACACAGAGTACCCACACTAGGTGTCACCCTTGAGGCAAGTGCAGTCCCCTTCCTCCTCCTGGGATAGGTAAGCCAGCACTGCCATTCACCCCAGCCACCTCACACACGTACCTAAGCCACTACTATAACTTTTGTTATTGGTGACATAGGCAGGACTTTATCCCTATATGCCATGCAACTGGCTTGAGACTTTTAATTTATTCAATACTAAATAGCATGAGGTTAATTCATCACTCTGTTTCCTGACTACTAAAGTAAAGACTTTTCAGGACGTGGAGGCACGAGTCCCCTTAGAAGACAACAGCTGGCTTAAATGATCTGCCAAGGGGGTGGGAGTGCTTCCAACTGAGAGAAGTAGGATACCCCCCCCCAGGGGTTGGGAGGGTGGCCTAATGGTTAAGGTGTTTGCCTTACAAACACAAGGTACAGGGTTTGAATCTCACAGGGGATAATTGGCTAGGCTTAAAGTGGCTCACAAGGACAGTTAGCCTAGTGCGAACCTATGATGATGATGATGATGCAGGTCTTCTAAGCTTGGAAATCACTTACTTACTGAGAGATATTCTCCAAAATATTCCACTGAAAACACATTTTATAATATTTCCAACATCTGATAAAAATTGCAAAAGTAATAAATTGATACTATTACAAAAATGTAAAATACTAAAGATATTTGGTAGGCACTGGGTTAGAAATGTCCAGTTGTGCACACTTACCATAAATGTAGATGTTCGAGTGTATTCACTGTTGCAGTCATCACATTTGGGTTATCTACCTGCAGGTAGCCCCCAGCCGGCGTGAATATCAGAGTCTTGGATTCCTGCGTCGGATGCTGTCTCTTCTTCCATGACGTCAGGTCATCAGGGGTATAAAACATGCAGCCGACACCATTACAACAGTTTTTTCTTGCCCCAGATGTCAGGTGCCCCCACAGAGGGAAGCAATTATATGTTATCGTACACCTCCATCAAAAAGCAAATACACCAGAAAGCTTAAATACACCAAACAAGAAGGAAAGGTAGAGCCAAAAGAAGTCAGGGGGCTGGAGGGAGAGTAACCAGGACTGCAACAGTGAATACACTCGAACATCTACATTTATGGTAAGTGTACACAACTGTACTATGGTCTTCCTGTTTCACTGTTGCAGTCATCACATATGGGTTGATTTCCAAAGCTAAGGAAGGGAGGAGGAAGTTAGAGAGCATTAGGGCCAGCTATTAAGCCCTGCAAGACCGCAGTGGAAAAACCAGCTTTGGATTTAGAAAAAACAGGCATGTGGTAATGCTTGGTGAAGGTATGTACAAAGCTCCAGGTAGCAGCTTCTAGGATGTCCCTGGTAGGGACTCCTCTGAGAAAGACTGTAGAGGTAAATGCAGCCCTGGTGGAATGTGATCTTATCCCCTGTGGGGTAGGTTTTCCATGGTGCTTATATCAAAAATGAATGCAATGGGCTATTCGTTTTGAAATGGTTTGCTTTGAAATGGCCTTCCCCTCTGCCCTTGCAGCAAAGCCAAGTAGCAGCTGTTCAGATTTTCTGAGAGGCTTAGTCCTGTCCAAACAAAATCTAAGTTGTCTGTGCATGTCCAAAGAGTGCAGTATTTGTTCTCCTTTGTTTTGTAGATTTGGGAAAAAGGTAGGCAAAAGAATGGACTGATTTAATGCCACACTAGACACCACCTTGGGCATAAAGGAAGGATTGGTCCTGAGAGAAACCCTGTCTGCATGGAAGATAATGAAGGGCTCCACTGCCATGAGGGCCTGTAATTCAGACACTCTTCTTGCTAAAGTGAAGGCTAGAAGGAAGGCTGTTTTCCAAGAAAGGAATTTCAGCTCTGCAGTTGCAGCTGGCTCAAATGGAGGGAGAGTGAGCTTTTCCAATACAAAGTTAAAGTCCCAGGCTGGAGAAGCGGCTCCCCTTGGGGGGGGGGGGGGGGTTCTTAAATTTCTGGCCCCTCTGAGGAATTGCTTTAGCAGGGGGTGAGAGAAGAGGGATTGTTCAGTATTATAATGTTCTGAAATGGCAGAGGCATGAATTTTAATTGATGAAGAGGATAAGCCCTTGTGGAGCATTTCTGTTAAGTACTGAAGAATATGAGGTAAGCTGGGCACAGTTGTGCCCATCCCTTCATTCTGGCTCCAGGAACAGTATCTTTCCAACTTTTCAGCATAGGATTTTCTAGTACTAGGCCTCCTTGCCTCTAGAATGACATTGAGCACGTGCTTACTGAGGGATGCTATTGGAGAGCTCAAAGAATTAGCCAGGCTGCAAGGTTCAGGGTTTGAAGCTGAGGGTGCAGAATCTGGCCCGCCTGCTGGGACAGCAGGGAAGGGGTCTGAGGCAGGTGCCATGGTTCCAGCAGTGTCATACTGCGCAGGAGGGGGTACCAGTGCTGGTGTGGCCAGTCTGCTGCAATCAGTATTGTCCTTGGCTTGTCCTGTTTGATCTTTAGCAGAACCTTCGAGAAGAGAGACAGAGGGGGGAAGGCATACACAGAGAGTCTTTCCCAGGTAAAGGGCAGGGCATCCACTTTCCAAGCTTGACTGTGGGAAGTCCTTGTGCAGAACTTGTCCAACTGGTAGTTCTGAGGGGAGGCAAACAGGTCTATCGCTGCAGTCCCCAGTTGTTCCTCAAGAGGTTGAATATTTTTGGTTCCAGTTTCCATTCGTGTGGGTCCATGAGCTTTCTGCTTAGGTCTGCCAGTGAAATTAGCTTGCCTGGCAGGAATTGAGCTTGTAGGTGCACTTGGTAGCCCAAGGCTGTGTTCCACAGAGCCATGGCTAGTCTGCAGAGAGGGTACGAGTGGGTTCCCCATGCTTGTTTATGCACCACATAACTGTGGTGTTGTCTGTCTTTACCAATAATTGTCCTGGAAGAATGTGTTCTTTGAAGGCTGCCAGGGAATTCTGTACAGCTAACATTTCTTTTTGGTTGATATGCAGGTGCATCTGTCTCGGTTTCCATTTTCCCTGAATGCCCTGCCAAGTGAGCCCCCCCCCATGCATAGTCTGATGCGTCTGTTGTTAGGGTTTGGGCGGCAGGGGGTAGAGTGAAAGGTCGTCCCTTGTTGTGGTAGCAGGCCTCTGCCCACCAAAGGAACTCTGTCTTTATATAAGGAATGATAGGGATCATTGATTCCAGGTTCTGAGAATGTTGACACCATAGGCTTTTTAGATACCATTGTAGTTTCCTCGTATGCAGTCTTGCATATGGAATTAGTAGAATGCAAGAGGCCATGAACCCCAGGGCTTGCAGAATTTTCCTTGCAGATAGCTGGATCTTTGTGGCCAGTAGTTTGAAGTAGGTTGTCAAAATGTTTTCTCTGAAGTGAGGAAAGCCATCTGGGAAGTTGTGTTCAAGCTTGCTCCCAGGAATACAATCTGTTGGCAGGGTACTAGGTGAGATTTATTTTCGTTTATGGTGTACTCCAGTGAGGTTAGAAGTTTCTTCATGAATGCCAGATGTTTTAATAGCAAGTCCTGGCTTTCTGCCTGAATCGGACAATCATCCATGTATGGGTATATTTGAATATTTCTCTGCCTGCAAAATGCAATGACTGGAGCTACACACTTGGTGAATACCCTGGGCACAGTAGATAAGCCAAAGGGAAGTGCAGAGAACTGATAGTTCATGGAGCCTGCTCTGAAGCGTAGGTATTTCCTGCAAGATTCCCTTATTGGAATGTGCAGGTATGCTTCCTTTAAGTCTAAGGTTGCCAACCAGGCATCTTTGCCCAGCATAGGAAGCAGCTGTTGAAGTGTTAGCATTTTGAATTTTGGGATTACCAAAAAGGTGTTTACAATAGAGAGGTCCAGGATAGGATGCCAGGAGCTGTCTTTTCTGGGCATCAGGAAAAGTCCAGAATAAAAACCTTGTCCCCTTTCTTCTGCTGGGACAGGTTGAATAGCCCTGATACTTAGAAGAGAGAGAGAACCTGCTATTGAGCCTCTGCCCACTGATTTGGGGGTAGATCTGGCCAACCGTTTGGGGTTGGTAGGGTGTGGAAGTGGAATCTGTATCCTTGGGAAACTATATTCAAAACCCATTTGTCCTGGGTAGCGAGTTCCCAGTTTTTTGCATGCAGGGCGAGCTTTCCTCCTACGGGAGCAGGCAGTTGCGCATGGCTTTGAAGGGTTAAGGTTAAGTCATTGTGCCATTTTTCCTTAGGGGGGTGTCTTTCTACTCCCTGCCTGAGACTGTAACCTAGGTGGTCTGCTGTTCCTGGGTTTGGACTGAGAAGGCCAGGAAGAGACTGGAAAGGACCAGTTCTTTGAAGGCCAATGCCTACTAAATCTGGGAGGCTGTACTTACAGGAAATCTTTAACAGTTTGCATAGATTTAGCTCTTTCCTCCATCTTTTTGAGGACTTCTGCTCTGTTGCCAAACAGGCGGTCTTGGTTTAAGGGAGCATCCAGTAATTTAGCTTTAACATGATCTGGCAAGTTTTGCTCCTTAAGCCAAGCATGCCTTCTAAATACAGACCCAGTGACAGCAGCCCTGCAAAATGCTTATAGAGAGTCAAAACCACATTGCAAAGTATGTTTACCAACTTGTTCTGCAGAATGCATTATACCACCACAAACACTCAACTGTCAGTATTCCCAGTACAGCAAAGGGATGGTGTGACACCTAGTGTCAATGTACAAGGCAATATTGTTAGCACACAGGATACAAATGTCCTTCCTGACTTTGTTCCTGATGGTCCAGTAAAACCTGATTATCAGCAGCAAATAGCCTTGCATCATGAACTTAATTGATCTTTTTATGTTGACTATGAAGAGGCCAAAGAAACACCGCAATTATGTCCTTTGCAGTCCAATACTAGCAATGATTTGGGGGTGGGAAGTAAATCTACAAATAGAGGTGTGACCCCCCTACCCAAGTATCTTCCTTGACTAACTTCAAGAAAGGGAAAGATGGATGACCACTTATCAACATTTGGGTAGAGGGAAACCTGTGGGAAGATGTTCTTCTAGATACAGGAGCAGCCGTCTCAGTGACAGGTAGGCATTTGCCTCCTGACTTGTCTAAACGTACATGTATTTCAGGTTTTAATGGTTCTGGATATCTTGCCATAGGTAGTAAACCTGTACAAAGTACAGTTTTGTACCTACCATAAATGTAGATGTTCGAGGATCTCCATTGCTGCAGTCCTTACATATGGGTACTCCGCTGTCCACAATCGGCCCGAATACCAAAGGGCTAGAACCGGCGTCGGTCATCGGCGCCCGAGACTGACGACAGTACGTGCCAGTACAAATGCGCATGACCGACGCCATAACCTCAGTCTTTCTTGCCTCAGACGTCAGAATGCAAAAAACACCACCCAAACCCCAACCTAAAAAGAAAAGGGGGGAAGGAGGGAGGGAAAATTGGACTGCAGCAATGGAGATCCTCGAACATCTACATTTATGGTAGGTACAAAACTGTACTATGTTCTTCGTCTCCCATTGCTGCAGTCCTTACATATGGGTAGAATCCCAGAGCAACGGAAAAAAGGGAGGCTGGCTAACTAAATAGCAGTAGGAGCTGCTAACATGCCCTGTAAGATTGCAGTGGCAAACCCAGCCCTAGACCTAGAATAAAGAGGTAAATGATAATGCTTTGTAAAGGTATGTACAGAACTCCAAGTAGCTGCCTCTAGAATGTCTTTAGTAGCTACCCCTCTCAAAAAAGCAGTAGAGGTGGCCGTAGCCCTAGTAGAATGAGGCCTAACCCCAACTGGAACCTCCTTTCCATGATGAGAGTAACAAAAAGCAATACAATGGCCAATCCACTTGGAAATAGTTTGTTTCGAGACAGCTTTCCCTCGTGAAGTCAAAGCAAACGAAACAAATAATTGTTGAGATTTTCTGAACTCTTTGGTTCTGAACAAATGATACCTTAACTGCCTATGTACATCCAAAGAATGCAAAACTTTTTCCCCTTCATTTTGGGGGTCAGCATAAAAAGTAGGCAAATGTATAGATTGGTTCAATGCCACATTAGAAATCACTTTAGGCAGAAAAGTAGGATTAGTACGTAAGGAAACTCTGTCCTTGTGAAAAATCAGAAAAGGGTCCACTGCCATGAGGGCCTGTAATTCAGATACCCTTCTAGCAGAAGTAACAGCCAAAAAAAAAGCAGTCTTCCAAGACAACAACTTCAATTCAGCTGTAGCTGCAGGTTCAAAAGGAGGCAGAGTCAGCTTTTCCAAAACAAAATTAAGATCCCGGGTAGGAGTAGGAGCCCTCCGTGGGGGTCTTATATTCTTTGCCCCTCTAAGAAACTGTTTAACCAATGGATGTGAAAATAAAGGAGGGTCACAATCATAGTGAGCAGAAATAGCTGCAGCATGCACTTTTACAGAAGAGAAGGACAAACCCTTGTCCAATAAAATAGTCAAATATTGCAATGTACAACTCAAATTAGGCAATTTGACATCAAAGCCTTTAGCTGAACTCCAAAGAAAAAATCTCTTCCATTTATCAGCATAAACTTTTTGAGTACTAGGACGCCTGGCTTCCAAAATAACATCCAAAACTTGTTGAGGGAGCTGAAGGCCCTCCTTCTCTAAAACAGAATGCCAGGCTGTCAGGTGTAGAGATTGCACCCTGACATTGAGAAAATGATTGTTTTCCTGAGACAATAAGTGAGGAATCTGTGGTAATGGCCAAGGTGTTCCATGAATTAAGCTCCTCAACAGAGGGTACCAATGCTGACGAGGCCAATCCGGTGCTATAAGGATCATGCAAGGTTTGTCCCTCCTGACTTTCAACAGCACCTTCGGAAGAAGAGGCAAAGGAGGAAAAGCATACACGTGAAGGTTGCTCCAACTGAAGGATAGTGCATCTATTTTCCAGGCTTTTGGATGAAACAGCCTTGTGCAAAACAGTGGCAGTTGGAAATTCAGAGGAGAAGCGAACAGATCTATGTCTGGAGTTCCCCAAGCCCTGGTCAACTGAAGAAATACTTGAGGGTCCAATTTCCATTCGTGAGGATCCACAATCTGTCTGCTCAGAACATCTGCTAACGAATTTTGTGCTCTTGGCAGAAACTGTGCTCGAAGAGTGATGTGCAGATTCAAAGCAGTTTCCCATAACAGCATTGCTTGTCTGCAAAGAGGGTAAGAATGAGTTCCCCGCTTGTTGATGTACCACATGACAGTTGTGTTGTCTGTTCGAATCAACACCAGTCCTGGTTGAAGTAGGCTCTTGAATCCTTCCAAAGCAAATTGAACTGCCAGCATCTCTTTCATGTTGATATGCAAGTGAAGTAGCTCTGGGGGCCAAAGGTCTTGAATCCATTTTCCTCTGAAATGAGCTCCCCAGGCTGACTCCGAGGCGTCTGTTGTCAATATCTGACTTGCCTCTGGTTGGGTCACAGAGAGCCCCTTGTTTAGGTGACATTCCTGAGCCCACCACAGAAATTCTTTCTGAATGTAAGGTAGAATCTGAATGACAGTGTCCAAATCGTGGCTGTGTTGAGTCCAAACGCTTTTGAGATACCATTGTAGCTTCCTCATATGCAGTTTGGCATTGGGAAGTACTAAAATGCAAGATGCCATGAACCCCAAGGCTTGAAGGACTGTCCTTGCAGTCAGCCTGGACATTACTGATAGCTGTTGGAAGTATAGGTGAAGATTTCTTTGTTTGTCCGGGGTAAGAAATGCCATCTGAGCAGCTGTATTCAGTCTCACACCCAGAAAACACATCTCTTGTGAGGGTACTAGACTGGACTTTATTTCGTTCACAGAATACCCTAGGCAACTTAAAACTGTCATTACATACTGCAGATGTTGAAGAAGTTCGCGCTTGCCTTGAGCCAGAATCAAACAGTCGTCCAGATAAGGATAAATTTGAATTCCTGTTAGTCTGAGAAAAGCTATTACTGGAGCCAGGACTTTTGTGAATACCCTGGGCACAGTTGACAAGCCAAAGGGCAATGCAGAGAACTGATAATGCAAATTCCCATTCCGAAATCGCAGGAATTTTCTGCAACTGGGCCTGATAGGAATGTGAAGATAGGCCTCTTTGAGATCCAGAGTCACCATCCAGTGATCTTTGCCCAACATAGGTAACAGCTGTTGCAGTGTTAACATCTTGAATTTTGGAATTTCCAGAAAGGTGTTTAGAATGGACAAATCCAGAATTGGCCTCCAAGTATTTCCTTTCTTTGGCACTAAGAAAAGACGGGAATAAAACCCTGTGCCTCTTTCTGCAGAAGGTACTTCCTGTATTGCTCCCAACTGAAGCAGAGAAGAAATTTGTGCCTGTGCTTCCAGTCTTTGCTGATGAGGCACATCCGGCATACCTTTGAAAGGAGGGAATGTGTGAAAATAAAACTTGTAGCCTCGATTTATTATGTCCAATACCCATTTGTCTTGGGTAACCAAATGCCAATTCCTTTTGAAAAGTCCCAGTTTTCCTCCTAGAGGAGCTGCCAGCAAGGCAGAGTCCGGCAGCTGAAAACAAAGGTCATTGGGTCTGTTTCCGAAAGGACTGACCCCTGCCCTCCCCAGCAGAAGGGGTAGAAGAACTCAAAGACCTAGAAGTAACAGGGCCCTGAGAGGAAGCCCTACCTCTACCTCGCCTCGACCTGCCCCTAGGTTGATAATCCGAAGAGGGGAAAGACCATCCCTTAGCAGGCCAATTCCTACTGAACCTAGGGGGCTGAACCTGTAAAAAGTCCTTAACTGTCTGCATAGACTTAGCTTTTTCCTCCATTTTTTCATTACTGATTCTACTGGAGGGCCTAATAGAACATCAGATTGCAGAGGAGCATCCATAATTCGAGCCTTAACATGCTCCGACAAGGTCTGATCTTTAAGCCAGGCATGCCTGCGAACAACTGAACTAGTAGCAGCCACCCTGGAAGAAGCCTGTAAAGCATCAAAACCACACTGCAAAGAATGCTTACCAACTTGGTCTGAAGCATGCACTAAATCCTGAAGCTCCTTACATTCAATACCTTCAGCTAAAGCATCTACTTTACATTTCAATTGGCCCAGCAAATAATTTTGATACCTGAGCATATGAAACTGACAATTTAAAGCTCTCATAGCCAAAGTAGAAGAGGTATACAGTTTTTTACCCCACCTATCCAGGGCCCTAGCATCCTTGTCCAGAGGAACTGGATTCCTAACCACAGAAGCCCAACACCTTTGGGGCCTTGAGTAATAGTTTCTGGATCAGCCCTAGGACTCTTATATAAGTACTTGTGAGCTTCCGGAACCCTGTAGTATCTATCTGATTTAACCGGGGCAGGAGGCAGAGAATCTGGGTTAAGGGCAGCCTCAGAAAATACATCCTGAACAACATCCAGTACAGGGGGAATAGCCAAGGGCCTGTGCTGAGGCAAAAACAAGAATTCTCTTAGCCTTTTTCGAGAATCAGAATAATCCTGGCCCTCCCATTTGAAATGTTCCCTCATGGAATGCAAAGTCTCAGAGAAAGAAAAATCTTCTGGAGGGGCCTTGAGGGAGTAGTGTCCTCAGCCTCCGAATCAGAATAGGGAGGGAAATCCTGAAGTTCTTCTACAGAGGAATCTGACTCATTGGAAGACTGAACCAAACCCTCCAACCCTGTCTCTACCCTGGGCCTCTTAGGGGGGCATAGAACCCCTAATTAAAGTAATCAAATCTTCAGCCATCTTTAACATGTGCTTCCTAGGAGCTGGACCCTGGGGACTAGCACCAGCAGGGGCAGACTTAGACTTAGAATGGGCTTTGCTTTGAGAAGGAGGAGGCCTAACTACCCTATGAGGGGAGGGAACCACTGACATCAGAGAAGCACCCTCAGCCTGGCCTAACACAGGAGAAGCCACTTCCTGTAGTAACAAAGGCTCCCCTTGAGACTCAGGTAAACTTTCAGAAGGAGCCGCTGAAGTAGTCAGTGGTTCTCCAGAACCGGCGTCCGGAGTGGGCGACTCATCCTGTTTGGTCCGCAAAGACTTCTCTTTGCGTTTTTAGAAGAACCAGGCGTGAATCCGGCGGCATGTTGTAATTACAACGCGTTTACCAAACACCAGCCTAGCACAGTCCAACCGACGTTTAATAGTACGCTTGTTAAAAGTAGCACAAAAGTGACACCCAACAACGTCGTGCTCAGGCCCCAAACAAGGAATACAGAGTGAATGGTAATCCCTATGAGGAATCTGTTTCCCACAAGAAATACAGTTATTAACTTTTTCTGACATCCGTCAATACTGAGGCAAGAAAAAGACAAGTGTGTCCCTAGCGGGTACTTAGCCCAACTTGGTCTCCGGTCTGAAACTCGAAAACCGACAATTCCAGAACGCCGAACGGCACTTGCAAATGCTGCTTCTGCTTAGGACCACGCGGCAAGAAAGACTGAGGTTATGGCGTCGGTCATGCGCATTTGTACTGGCACGTACTGACGTCAGTCTCGGGCGCCGATGACCGACGCCGGTTCTAGCCCTTTGGTATTCGGGCCGATTGTGGACAGCGGAGTACCCATATGTAAGGACTGCAGCAATGGGAGACGAAGAACATCTACAATTCTCCAGTCAAGGGAAACCAGTGAAAGGGGTATTTTTGATACATAACTCTTGCACTTCCACAATTTTGGGAATGGATATATTGTCCAAAATGGGAACTGTCATAGACCTTCCTAATGGTATTATATGGCAAGGACAATGTCCCATGTTATGTATGACCGAGGCAATACATGTATCAAACAGTTCTGAAAAGGGCTGTACTGTCAGCCCTACTGAAAATAAAGTATGGCTAAAGGTAAAACAACAGTTCCCTACATTGTGTTCTCAAGGGCCCACAGACTGAGGGAAGCTACAGGAAGCAGCTTCTGTAGGTAGTGACAAAATTTTATTCCACCATTTCAAAAACAGTATCCGATCCCAAAGGAAGCAGTGACAGACATGCAAAACTGCATACAATGATGGCTTGATGTAAAAATAATTCAAAAGGGAAACAGCCCTACAAATTCACCCATATGGCCAGTTAAAAAGAAAGATGGCACTTACCAATTGGTTATTGATTTACGAGAAGTGAACCAATTCACGACTCCCCAGGCTCATCTGATTCCAGGAGTCCCAGAGCTAGCAGCAAGAATAAAACCACAAAGTCAGTGGTTTACAGTCATAGACTTAGCTAATGGATTCTTTGCAGTATCACTGCAGGAAAAAGATTGGCAAAGGTTTGCCTTTACATTTCAAAATGAACAGTATGTCATGATACGGTTACCGCAGGGATTTCAAAACAGTCCGGTTATATTTCACCAAATAGTTGGATGAATACTACAAGGTTTAGAATCTGATGATTTTGTTTTGCATTACATTGATGACATAGTAATACAGTCTGAAATAAAAGAACAGCATTTAGCTAAAGTGACAGAGGTCCTTCAAACACTGCAGGAGGCAGGGTTTAAGATTAAAAGTAAAAAGGTTCAAATTCATGTCACCTGAAGTAAAATTTCTAGGTACTATTTTACGTCCTTCTGGGCGCACTCCTTGTTCGGAGAGGGTGCAGGGAATCTTGCAAATGGATAAACCAGTTACTTTTCTGGATATGCACAAATTTCTGGGTATCATGAATTATAATCAGAAATTTATAGAGGATTATGCCAGTATGGCAGCTCCTCTGTATGACATGCTTTCTAGCCAAAAAGAATTACCCTTTCTGGAGTGGGGACCAAAGGAAAATACGGCTTTTTGTGATTTGAAGGCAGCATTGGCTAAGGCTAAAAAACTAGTAGCTCCAAGTCTAACACGTCCTTTTGTGCTACAGGCAGCAGCTAAACCGAACATACTCTCTGTTCTTTTACAGGAGTGGCCTCAGGTCTCCGATTCTAGAATGGAAAAGACTTTACACCCCATTACATTTTTCAGTAAAACATGTCACATGTTGAGAGGGGATACCACCCGTGCATTCAGCAACTTTTGGCCATTTACTGGAGTTTAAAACAAACTGAATACCTAACAGCTTTCTCTAAAGACATAATAGTACAGACAACGCATTATGCCATACAGGCTTTGGTAAATGCAACTCAACTAAATAAACTGATTGATGACGTCAGTCAAGCAGTATTTGCAAAATGGTTGGCATTATTTAGTGTCAAGCAAGTTACAATAAAGGCAGGTGATAAGTATTACTTATCTAACTTCATGGGATATGAAGGAAAATGACATGAATGCATTACGCACATTTCAAATCCTGAAAAGCCCATTCTGTCTCCTGATTTTCAGGAAGGCAGGTCATCCGTCTTTGTTGACAGTGCTCGATTTTGGGACAATGGACAATATTGGACAGGATTTGCAGTAGTACCAGAAAACCCTTCTATGGGACAGCCGACTGATTCAGTTACCAGGACATATGTCTGCACAGTGAGCTGAACTGGAAGCAGTTCTTTGTGTGTTACAGCATTTTCCACCTGTCAATATTTTTTCAGACAGTGCATATGTAGCTAATTCTCTGCGGCTGCACATGTCTACATGGGCAAAGAGAGGGTTTGTTGATAAAATGGGCAAACCACTTAAGCATGCTTCTGTGTTACAGACTATTTGGAATTTGGATCATAGTCAGTCCCTTGTGTGTTGCTACAGTGTCTTAAAGGTAAAACCTCATCAGAAAGCTAGAAATTAAAATTTTCAGTTAATTAACTATGCTGATCAGATGGCAAAAAAGGCAGCAAAGGAAGGAATGCAGTTGTATCCTACAGAACACCTTTCCAGTGTACCAGATAAAACCACTGCAGTACATGCCATACAGACATTTCAGCTCATAATTTGCAGCATAATTTGCTGCAGATCCAAACTAAGTTTGGACTGCATGAAGAGTTAGAAAAATGTACACTTGTAGGAGAAAGTCCAGAGCAATATTATGCAAAAAGTTTTGAAGACGGTTCTAGTCTTCCTTATAAACCATACCAACAGGCACGACAGTTAGTGAAATTTAATCATCAGATATTGGGACATATGGTTACACAAAGGTTATGGCCCATTGTAAAACCCAAGTACTGGCATCCACAGTTAAAAAATATCTGTGATTTAGTGCATGCCGAATGCTTAGTATGTTTGCAGGTTAATGCTCAACTGAAAAAAAAAACGCAGTTACTAAGGGTAGCTCCAGCGGATGGACCTTGGTATGACATCCAAATTGACTTTGCAGGTCCACTAGCCCCAGACAAATGTGGGTACAGGTATCTTCTAGTGGTTGTTGATGTTTTTTCAAAATGGGTAGAAGCAATTCCTACAAAAACAATGACAGCTAAGGCTACAGCAGAAGCCTTATGGAAAAAACATTTTTTGTCATTTGGGATGGCCACGAGTTTTAGAATCCGATAACGGGCTACAATTTGTCAGTAAACTGATGAAAGCTTTGTGTGATTTGCTTGGTATCCAGCAATGACTTCATGTTCCTTACCATCCCCAGTCTAATGGGATAGTTGAGAGAATGAACAGGACTCGTAAGGAACGCCTTGAGAAAGCCTGCTTGGAAAAAGGTGTAAATTGGGTAAAACATTTGCTTGGAATCTTGCTGGGTGTCAGAGCAACCCCAAACAGTAAAACAGGGATCTCACCTTTTAAAGTCATGACAGGTAGAAAAATGCCTGTACAATTGCCATTCAATCCTACTGTTAGTACTAACAGACCATTATTAGAAATTGCACAGCATCAACAATGGTTAAAAGATATTTCTGAATTGTGTCAAAGCTGATCAGAAATGCAAGCATTCAAATTACGGTCTAAGGATCCTGTTATGCCAGAAAAAAACCTTCCCTCTGGGACACAGGTATTGATCAAGACATTCCAGACGATCGGTCCGTGGGATAGTAATTGCTCAGTTAGGACCTCTAGTGTACAAAGTTAAAGGAAAGAAAAAGAACAAAATAATTCTTGTAAATACAGATCAGTTGAAAGTCATTAAGTGACTTCATGTTTTGTGGGGGTTTTTTTGCAGACTCACGGCAAATGCCAAGTCTGTAACAAATGAGAAAACATCTATCAAAATAACTTTTCAAATTAGTACCACTTACGTCAAAAGGTTATATTACTGTACATAATGACAATTCTGTTTGTTATTGCACTAACTGTACTCACTGGAGCCCTTGGGGTAGAGTGTCAAACAGAAGAAATGCAAGTTTGGAAAATAAATGACAATAATACTCTAAAGCTAGGTTGGGATGGATGTTCAAAGATAAATTGTTTTTGTGGGCAAAGACAGCAGGACAACGTCACTTGTCCATCTAATGCTAGTTATACTTTTGGGCACATAAGAATTCCCAGTAATGTTACCTTTTGGTCCGCAGTTGTGGGTCATTATTACATTCGACCAAATAGTCCTAAGGTAACCCTTGAATTTAATTCCAAGGTTTCTATTAAATGTTGTCAAGTCCCTATATTTTATATGGGAAAAGGAAAAAAATTCAAAGGAATATCCAAAATCAATACAAAAGCTAATCCTCACCTACGTGAAAAAGTGTGGTAATCATAATATATAGGGAATGAGTATTCTTCCCAATAATACAAAAATACAACTGAATTTCACTACTGCAGTTTCTGTAATATGTACTAATATCACAGTCATTACAGGCCATAGACACTGGGGGTATGTTTTATCAATATTAACAGGTAAACATACCTCTGTTCGCACAGACCATTTAGTTAAAATCCCTTCTACCTGTACAATGGTAGGCAGACAATACCATAAGGTCACAGTGCATTTTAATATCACATTTCCAGACACAGGCAGGTGCTGATATAAAAGGGCATGGTATGATACTCTGTTAGGAGGCCTAGGCACCGGAATGGGGGCTCTTAATGCAGCTGATATTGAAGTTTTAGCTAATCGATTAAAAGTAGTGGGGGGAGATATCTCTCAGATTGTATATTTACAAGCATTTTAGAATCCAGATATATGGAAGACACACCTGCATAATATAAACTATCAGCAGCATTTTTTTAGACAATTATAATGCTATGCAGCTACATCAGTTGAAATTTGACATTGACATGACAATTTTTGTGAACCGGACAAAATGTACTATGCAATCTTTGTATGTGGAAATTCAGAAAAATAGAGAACAAACTGAGCTTATGTTACAAAATGAAAATGTTTGGTGACAATTGTTTAACAAATGGATACACACCGATTGGATTAGGTTATTTACTGAAGTAACATACTGTACTCCATAATATTGTACAGGAAAGTTTATGCATTATAATGTTACTGATATCAGTATTATGTGTCAATTTACTGTGTTACCTATGATATTTCTGGGTCTATATTAGAACCACGAAAGACCTACTCAGCGAATACATAATCAACACCTATTACACGAACCACGAATGCACAGAATGTCCAAAACTGCAAAATTCAAAATCTCGAACCGTCAAAGTTCTCCTACCCCACTGCGCACTACAAACTACCTACCCAAACAAAATAAATAACCCACACACATACACTTAACAAAATCTTACTTCTAACCCTACACTAAACCTTACATACATTACTATCTATGCACTTACCTTAACCTGCACCCTAACCCTAAGGTCCGTAACTATCGCACACTTAACTTACGGAGCTATACCGCAGAAAGGTCAACCATGACGATTCGACATTTTGGATTTCGCGCTTCAGGACGATCTGTATTTTCGCAGTTCGATGTATACGTGTCAACGTTTCTGTTTTCGGGTAAGTGGACCTTCGCGATTTAAATAGGGAACCATATTTCTCGTACCAGAAGGGTATGAGTATTGATTGACACAACTTGAAGGTAATTTCATAGATATGAGAGGAAAAACACATACAATTGAGTATTGTACACAGACTCAAAATGGACTAAGTTGTGGACAGCATTCGCCTGCCTATGAACCATGCTTACTGCAGCATTCTGTTAATTTGTGTAAATAGACTATTATGCCTTCTTCTTTTCAAACGTTTATAGAGGTGGCTCCTCAGTTTATTTGTCTGGTTACAGATCAAAACGTAGGTCCTAATTTAAAATGACCTTTTGTAGGATGTTTATTACACGTTGATTTCCTCAAATGAAATAATAAGAATTATGTGTTTACTGAACCTACTGAAGTAAATCTTTCCAAAAATTGGAATTATGATGTAATACAGGTTCCCAATATATCTCTATCTTTAAATAATTTAAAGACCATAATGAACAATACTAAAATTCTTAGAAAATATCTGGGAAAAAAAATAAAAGTATTCTGTATTTTGGGGCATTAAGCATCACTGCAAAAGATAAACAACTTAGTTTGGTTGAAAAGACCAAATGAGACACTGCCTACAACTGGTGGGATATCATTACTGGTTGGTAAAATTTTGGGAAAAAAAATGTTAAATTGGTTAATACATCCTGTATCAGTAGTGTTAAGCATTATGGTCATACTTCTTCTTCAGAGAAAGAGGTTGGTGAAGAAGAAGTGGGATTGTCCGAGAGATGAAGAAAGTAGACAAGAGTATAAGGAGATGAGGTGCATGGCAAAGAGAGAGGTGGCTAAGGATAAGGCATATGAAGAGTTGTATAAAAGGTTGGGCACTAAAGAGGGAGAAAAGGACCTGTACCGACTGGCTAGACAGAGGGATCCAGCTAGTAAAGATGTGCAGCAGGTAAGGGTGATAAAGGATAATGAGAGAAACTTACTCACAAGCGAGGAGAGTGTGTTGAGCAGATGGAAAGAGTACTCTGAGGGGCTGATGAATGAAGAGAATGAGAGGGAGAGAAGGTTGGATGATGTGCGGATAGTGAATCATGAAGTGCAGTGGATTAGCAAGGAGGAAGTAAGGACAGCTATGAAGAGGATGAAGAACGGAAAGGCTGCTGGTCCAGATGACATACCTGTGGAAGCATGGAGGTGTTAAGGTGAAATGGCAGTGGAGTTTTTAACTAGTCTGTTTAATGAAATCTTGGAAAGTGAGAGGATGCCTGAGGAACAGAGAAAAAGTGTTTTGGTACTGATTTTTAAGAATAAGGGTGATATGCAGAGCTGTAGTAACTACAGAGGGATTAAACTGATCAGTCACAGCATGAAGTTATGGGAAAGTGTAGTGGAAGCTAGGTTAAGTAGGGAGGTGATGATTAGTGATCAGCAGTATGGTTTCATGCCAGGAAAGAGAACTACAGATGCAATGTTTGCTCTGAGAGTGTTGATGGAGAATTACAGAGAAGGTCAGAAGGAGTTGCATTGTGTCTCTGTGGATTTAGAGAAAGCATATGACAGGGTGCCTAGAGAGGAGTTGTGGTATTGAATAAGGGAGTCGGGAGTGTCAGAGAAGTATGTAAGAGTGGTACAGGATATGTACGAGGGTAGTGTGACAGCGGTGAGGTCTGCCGTGGGAGTGACGGATGCGTTTAAGGTGGAGGTGGGATTACATCAAGGATCAGCTCTGAGCCCTTTCTTATTTGCAATGGTGATGGACAGGTTGTCAGACGAGATCAGACAGGAGTCCCTGTGGACTATGATGTTTGCAGATGACATTGTGATCTATAGTGAGAGTAGGGATCAGGTGGAGGAGACCCTGGAGAGGTGGAGATATGCTCTAGAGAGAAGAGGAATGAAGGTCAGCAGAACTAAGACAGAATATATGTGTGTGAATGACAGGGAGGATAAAGGAATGGTGAGGATGCAGAGAGTAGAGGTGGGCAAAGGTGGATGAGTTCAGAGTAATGGTGAGTGTGGAAGAGAGGTGAAGAAGAGAGTACAGGCAGGATGGAGTGGGTGGAGAAGAGTGTCAGGAGTGATTTGTGACAGACAAGTACCAGTAAGAGTGAAAGGTAGAGTCTACAAGAGGGTAGTGAGACCAGCTACGTTATATGGGTTGGAGACAGTGGCATTGACAAAAAGGCAGGAGTCAGAGCTTGACGTGGCAGAGTTGAAGATGTTAAGATTTGCACTACATGTGACGAGGATGGACAGGATCAGGAATAAGTATATTAGAGGGTCAGCCCAGGGTGGAAGGTTTGGAGACAAAGCCAGAGAGGCATGATTATATTGGTTTGGACATGTGCTGAGGACGGATGCAGAGTATATTGGGAAAAAGATGCTAAGGATGAAGCTGCCAGGTAACAGGAAAACAGGAAGGCCTAAGATAAGGTTTATGGATGTGGTGAGAGAGGACATGCAAGTGGTTGGTGTGACAGAGCAAGATGCAGAGGACAGGAAGAAACTGAAACAGTTGATCTGCTGTGGCAACCCCTAACGGGAGCAGCCGAAAGAAGAAGAAGATGGTCATACTAACCATCTGGAACTGCTACATAAGTTGCCATTTGAAAACAACTTATAGAATTCAGCAGATCATGATGGTTAACCTAAACAAACTGGAAAAGGTTTCAATATGTACAAATGAAGTTGAAAATGAACAGTCATTTTCCGCTTTTTAAATAAAAGACGAACTGTGAGAGTAAAGAACAGCTTAAAATGGATTTCTGTGGATTTTTCTGAAAATGTAAAATAAATGTTCTGCATTTCAGTGTGTAGAGTGCATTCAGTTGAACTCAGTTACTTAACTTGGCAAAACTACATAGCTTGGCATTCATTGTTAATAAGAATCAGAAGTAAAATATGTCATCTCTTATAAACTATGCAGCTTTGTGAAATGTATTATCTACAAGCAGGTCAAGATGAACTCTTGTATGCAGCTGTATCTTGTCAACATGATACGCAAGATAGACCAAGGACAAAAGGAGTTATTCTTCGAGACAAAATGTTAAAAATATGGAAAACAAACTGTCAGCAAACCAGTTTCAAAGGAAAGACTTATTATTCTGGCAAATTCTCTAAACTGCTGATGCAGGCAGAAAAGATTGGGACGTTTTCTTTTGTAACAGAGACTTTCATTCTTCTATTTTTGCAGACCTATTGCTGTAAGGTGAAGTATGTTTTTGATGTATATAACTTACATTGTTAAGCTAGATGTAAACCTCGTGCAGTAAATGAATGTTGTAACAGCAGAACTGCCTCAGTGTTTTCATTGAGTAAAGGTACAAACTATCTGAAAAGTGTAGTTTAACAATTGGAAATGGCCTTACCCTTCCTGGCTTGAGAGAAGGCCACAAAAAGCTGATCTGACTTCCGAAAACACTCCATCCTCTTCAAATAGAAACAAAGCTGCCTGTGTACTTCCAGGCAATGTAGTTCATCCTCCCTTTTGTTCAAAAAAATAGGAAAAAATATGGGAAGTTGAATTGACTGATTAAGGTTAGTCTCTGAAGCTACCTTAGGAATGAAAGAAGGATTGGTCCTGAGAGATACCCTATCCTTGTGGAAGACTATGAATGGAGCCTTTATGCAAACAGCCTGCAACTTGAACACCCTCTTGGCAGAGGTAATAGCCACCAAAAAGGCCATCTTCTAAGACAGAAACTTAATATCACACGCAGCAACAGGCTCGAAGGGGGACTGTGTCAGGGACTGCAGCACCAACGTAAGATCCCAAGGAGGAGATGGATCTTTGAAAGGGGGTCTGAGCAAGAAAAATACCTTTAAGAAAGGCCTTTCACAGCCTATCAGAAAACATGGGGCTGTCACTGAGGTGGAAGTTAGAGATAGCTGCCAAGTTAAGCTTAATTGTTGAGAATTTTGCTCTTTGCTGAAACAGAGAGGATAGAAAAAAAACAAAATGTCTGGAATAGGAGCAGAAAAGGGGTCTATGTCACGCTGACAAGCCCAAAGAGAGAATCTCTTCCATTTGCTGGAAT